>NW_027256886.1:75495897-75723397 GCF_029215685.1 Pituophis catenifer annectens | reverse complement strand
TTCCTCTATAAACATATATTATACAATTTTATAAATGTGGGGGGAAAAATCCCTTTTTACGATCCTATAATGCTTTAGTAACAGTAACAATAGCAGAGTTGGAAGGGGCCTTGGAGGTCATCTAGTCCAACTCCCTGCTCATACAAGAGACCTGTACTAGGGATTCAAACCACCAAACTGCCGACCTTTCTGATTGACAAGCTCAGTGTCTTAGCCACTGAGCCACTAGTCAGGTTTTAATTCAGGGTAGAGGTGAATAGAGTTATAAATAAGGGAAACAAATATTAAACTCACTTTAAAAGGGCCATCTGGGAAGTACATGCTGCGTCCAGAGCCTCCAGAGTCGGACCTCAGCGAGGCAGAGGAACAGGAGGAGCCTGTTCCCAGTGCGTGCATGCGCAGAGCTGCCAGAAGGCAAGAACAGTTAAAACAGCTGGCCATTTGCATTCTTTTAGAGAGTCGTTGAGGCCATTTGGAGATTTATCTGTGTCCTTCGGATCACCTGAGTGGTTCAAATGTGTGTGGAGCCTTCTTACAACTGCTGAAAGGGTTTATCAATCCTTCCATTCCCCACCATCCAGTCAGAGCTGAAGTTGCTTCTTGGATGAGAAGTGAAATGTCTTCAAAGAAAAACGAAGAACGTCCAGTTGCCTCTTGAAAAAACACCTTTGGGATAACCATGTCCTGGATGACTGAGAATCTTCATAAATTTGGTGGGAGCTAATTTGGGGAAAAAGAATAAGCTAAAGCCCCACGTTCAAGGCACACAACTTTGGCAAATTTGGCAAACAGTTGCAGTGAACCAGCACAATATACTCACAATATTCTTGTTTGCAGACACCATTTTAATCTGATAAGACAGGTGGGACCAGACATGGGATGAGAATGGACTGAACCATGTGTAATAAATCATTAGCCCCTCTGCTTGCTTAGTTTTCAGGGAATAATAATCCTACCTCCTGATCAAGGAAAAAAAAAAGGGTTGGTGGCAGAAGAATAACAACTTAAGAACACAACACAGGCCAATAATAGTCAAGAGAGACCAACACCCTCCAAGCCTTTTCACACCTCATCCTTTTTTCATTTGCAGCTGTGATTGGTTTTCTTGTTTCAACACATGTCCTCTTTCTTTTGTCCTTGACCAAAGTGATGAATTTCCTGCCATTCAAGGTACCTCTGCCTAGTACAGTATGCAAGTTGAGATCTGTCTGCAATTTTAGCTGCAAGGGAAAAAAAATGGATCTCTCTTTTTGTACCTCACCCTAGCACTTTCTGTTCTTATAAAGAAAGCTAAACTCCTTTTCCACTTACGGCGGAAATGGAAGTGAGGTGGACCATAGAAAATACCTCAAGAGCGGTGGTGCCACTGCTGGCTTACCATGACTGATGAGAGTTGATTCTTATTCTGAAAATTTTACTTCTCTCGTTATACTTTTTAATCTTGCTTTGTCATCATTAAGTGACAATTGCAAAGTGGAGGTACAATGACTCAGAAAGGAACAAAGGAGAACGCAAATTATAGCGTGCTGTAAATGAAGAACAGTTAAAATGAAACAATAATTCAGTAAAAATCCTCCAAAACCAGGTTGAAATTTTACATTGTAATTCTAAAACAGTGTTTCCGCATTTGACAACTTTAAACTATGTCAACTTCAACTCCGAGAATTCCCCAGCCAGCAGTATAAGACAGTATCAAATGAGACCAGAAAAGCACCAAATGAACAAAAGGCCTGAATAAATATGTTTAAAAGCTGAGGGAACCCTGGAGGAAATGGATTATCTAGACCAGGGGTGTCAAACTCAAGGCCTGTGAGCCAGATCCAGCCAGAGGGGTACTTAGATCTGGCCCGCAGCGAAGGACCAGCCCATGGTGCTTCTGCCAGGGATAATGGTTGATGATACCATCAACCACAGTATCCTTCTGACACAGTTCTCAGGCACTCAGACAAATCAGCCATCAACAAGCACATAGACATAAACAACATCTACATACCATTCAGAAGAGACAATCAAAAAGCCAAAAAGGTAACAAAATATATCAAGGGATCATCTACAATTTTATAAATATACCCAATCTGATTCCCACACTGGCTATATTCTTTCCACACCTAATTTATTTGTTTTTCCTTTTAATTATTCAAGTAAAAGAAACAACAAAAAAGCAAAGACAAAGAAAACTGAAGAGAATACATTGCATATACATATATAAAATAAAACCTAGTACGGCTGAAGTGAAACTATGATAATATTTTTTTAAAAAATGGGCAAAACTAGCAAATATAAATTGTAGAAGGAAAAAAAAACCAGATAGTAGTAGCCCCTCCCTCCCTTCCTCTGCCTTTTCCCTCAACCACTAATTGCTACTTAAATATTTTTATATTATGCTTTGGACATCTGTGTTTATTGCTCATTCTTTTCTGGATCATTTTAATCCCTTTTAAAACAGTTTCTCTCTTTTTTCTCTCCAAATGTTTCCCCCTCAAAAAATATTCTAAGTGTCTTAGCTTGCCTTTCTGTGTAATATGTTGTATATAAGAGAACAATCCCTGCTTGAATTTTGTTAGATTTCAGATGTGAATGTATAAATCCCATTTTTTCAATTGCTGTGAATGTCCAATGTATTTGTTGAAGTACTTTCAACAAAAATCAGCTATCAGTTTATTGTCCCAAAAGCGTTTTCCCAAAAGGCAACTGGATTTTCTTGGGGTGTTTCCCCCCTCCCCCTCTTGTGTAGGAAGAAATATTCAGATCCAGTTCCAAGCCGGGAGAAAGGCACTGGAAACAAAATGGAGGCTGGGGGCTGATTGGAAACAGGGTCCATTTATTGATGAAGCAGAACCACCAAGCACGTGTGATTCTGGACAGCTGACCACATGGAGAGTGGGGGGTATTTATACCTTCTCCTGGGCTTTGTCCTTGAACTTCCTGTTCCTGTGCAAGAACATGAATTCTATTGGCTGTTGTCAGACTCCCATAGTGCCATGTACAAACCTTAGGAATTTGTCTGAGCTAGGTTTGGTTGTAGTTTGGGCTGATACAATGAAGGGGCTTGTTGGACAATTCCTATTGTGGCTGAGGGCTAATCCTACCTTTGTTGGATCTTGGGTGAGGGTATTTGCTTATGAATAGAATGATCTATCTCTTTATCTCTTAAATGCTGACATCTTCTGAGGGCTATTAAGAAAGGTGGGGGCTGCTTTCTGTCTCCAAGAACATGTTTCTTAATTTCTCACCCAGGGAAATATAATATTCTGCCTTTTTAATATTTCTCAAAATATTTCATTCTTCTAGGAGAGGGGTAGCTTCCCACACGTGAAAACATTTTGTTCCTCATCCAAGAAACTTCTTCAGTTCAAATTCCATAGAATCTGCATAGATTATCATTTTATTGTTAGTGTTAGAGGAGGGGACGCACAGAGAAAAGGCACACACAAACACAAGTATTGATTGTGAAATAGCTGTGGGAGTCAAGTAAAAGTATCTCCTTGGGCTAACAATATAACAAAAGAAGGCTTGTGGTTTTGCAATTTAAACTTGAAAACAACTAAAACCGGGTCTCTAAGATATTATTTTGAATCTTGCCTCTTGAAATCTCTTTGTCTGCATTCCCTTTATAAAATCCAGAAGTGGCTATCTGCAGCTTATGAACAACAATCGCCCCCCAAATGTCATGTGCAAAAGGATTGGTGGGAAGCAGGGAGGAAATTAAGAGCATTTGGTTGTTGTTGTTGTTTTGAAAAGGCAACCACAATCATAGCTATTTAGCTTGTAGAGGCTAGTTAAACCTTCCAGAGAGGAAATGAGGGCTGGCTTGGGTTCCAAATGGATAAGTTTAGCTCTCGAAGGTGGAGAAGAGGGAGACAAATACAGCTTGGAGTGTGACAAACATATTTTGACAATTTCAGCTGAAAAGGCTGACAGAGTTAAGAGCGAGGGGGAGGAATAGCTGATCAGGAAGCGTCATTCCACTCCTCTGCCTGGAATCGGATTATTCTGGCAACAATGGGAGTCATCGCCCAGTTCAGGAAAACATCCTCTCCTGTGGCCCACAAGGTAAGGAGAACTTCCTGTGATCATCTACCTGACCATTGCAATAGGCCAAAACAGAGGAAGCAGATGAAGCAATTATCCTCCAACAATTCCAGGCCCATGAAGAGGTGGACTCATCACTCTTCACCCAAAGATATTTTTGTTTCCACACATCCTCTGCAACTCATCCCCTATTCTTTTCATTTGGGAAACTGAGGCCATTGCATAATGTTCTTGTAGCCATTGGGATGAAAGGAAGAACCAGTTTATCCCACTGATTTATGTGGATTAATTCTAGTTGGATATGAGCTATTATATTTATAAAAAGAACTATTAGGGAATATCTTTCTTCTCTCTCTCTCTCTCTCTCTCTCTCTCTCTCTCTCTCTCTCTCTCTCTCTCTCTCTCTCTTTCTCTCTCTCTCTCTCCCCCACCCTCCCTCCCTCCCTCCCTCCCCCCTCCCCCCTCTCTCTCTCACACACAAATGTTTTGCAATGAGGGAAATATATTTTTCACACCTCTGAAGGTACCATATTGGCAACTCCAAATCTCAACCAACAAATGCTCTGTTTTACACATTGGCAAAAAAGAATCCGAACACTAAATACAAGCTGAGTGGATATGACCTTGTAGATTACCCTCACTCTGTCAAGGACCTTGGAGTATTTATATCAAACGATCTAAGTGCTAAAGCCCACTGTAACAACATTGCCAAAAAGGCATTAAGGGTTGTAAACCTAATCTTCCGTAGCTTCTTCTCCGGTAATATTACACTACTAACCAGAGCATACAAAACATTTGCTAGACCAATTCTTGAATACAGCTCATCTGTCTGGAACCCAGACAGAGCGTGCCCAGAAATATTTCACAAGAAGAGTCCTCCACTCCTCTGCTCGTAACAAAATACCTTATGCCACCAGACTTGAAATTTTGGGCTTAGAAAATTTAGAACTACGCCGCCTTCGGTATGACCTAAGCATAGCTGATAAAATCATCTGCTACAATGTCCTACCTGTCAATGACTACTTCAGCTTCAACCACAACAATACACAAGCACACAATAGATACAAACTTAAAGTGAACCGCTCCAAACTTGATTGCAGAAAATATGACTTCAGTAACAGAGTTGTTAATGCCTGGAATGCATTACTCTGTGGTCTCATCCCAAACCCCCCAAAACTTTAACCTAAAACTTAGGCGATTCCTAAGAGGTCTATAATGGGCGTGCATAAGAGCACCAGCATGCCTACCATTCCTGTCCTAATGTTCCCTTTAATTGTATTCATTTTATGTATTCAATTCATGCTTATACTTATATATATTATCTAATATGTATTCGACAAAATAAAATAAATAAATAAATAAAAAATATCAGAGGTGGGTTTCATATAATTTTGGTTCACCTTGCACCAAAAATGTGAGCGTGTGTGGCTTGCACGCATATGTGTGGCTTAGAAAACGTGGCTAAATAGAATGACATAGTGCCGGGGCGGGTTGCCACTACCGATTCACCCGAACCGGCTGAATACCACCACTGTACCATATCCTAAACTCTACATTGCAAATAAGTTCAAATGTGGAATAATTCTACCTCAAACCCCAAATGTGTTTTATTTGAATGCCCCAATTAATCCCACACCCACCCTCTTGTGAACTTTTCTTGTTGCTTTTTAGAAAATAATCCTCTGAGAAAATAACTACTCTGCTATGCCAATCATTTGGCTATTCTCCCCCCCCCCCCCTTAAAAAGGGTAAAAAAAAATAAATCCATAAAATGGTTCCAGGTCTCATTATTCTGTGAATGTCTTGCCTTATTTAAGTTCTTTGCAGGCTGTCAAGAGCTCCTCCTCAACTCTGCTTGAATGCATGTGACCGGATTTTAAAGCAGTCACTATTCTTATTGGTAAAAGATTTTCAGAATTATTGTGTATCCCAGAGGCTGAAATGCTATCGGGATGTCCTTTGATTAAGCACAAAGATTATTATTATCTGGCTTTTTGCTGATCGATTTTGTAATTGCTCTCCTCTTGACTACTGAGTTAATGTGGATTGAAACTAATGCTTGCACACTCCAAGTACTTATTTACATGCATACATATCCAGAGTTGTTGACTGTCAAATACAATATGTCCTCTCCTGTTGGCAGCCAACATCTTCTTTGAAAATCTGCTGCTTGAGATGGCAGCCTTTGAAAATTAAATCAGACTTGAATTTCACCATAGTCTTCATCATTATCCCCTCATTTTGCAGGCAGCTGTTCTGTAAAACTGCATCCAAAGTGGTTCACAACTCACCAAATTAAGAGCAGTAACAGTGAGAGAAGTAGAACTGAAGGGAATTTTAAAAATAGTCCAGTCAACATGTCAATAGGATTTACTATCTATTTGTTAAAAGCACTTGTCCAAGATTAAATATTGCTATATTTAGGTATATATTGTCCTCGCTTAGCAAATGACTTATTTAGTGACTATTCAAAGCAACAGCGTTGCTAAAAAACAACTTGGCAACCAGTCCTTGCATTTATAACTTTTGGAGTATTACTCTGTCTTATTTTCACTTGCTTATTTACCTCACACCAAGAGAAGTAAGAAAACAACAACAGTTTAGCTAATGGAAGTAGCAAGAAACAAAAGAAAACCTAACTAAAATTGTAAGCAAAATGGTAGTCATGTGATTTCACTTAGCAACTGCTTTGCTTAACAACCTACTTGCTGTTTTAGTTGCTTAAAGAGGATGACCTGTAAAAAGGGAAAGACAGCCTAGACTTGAATTTGACTTTTGGTGATGGCATCCAGAATGGGCCAACTTGTCCCGGCCAATTTGCCACAGGACAATTCAACAGTTCAATTTAATTATTTAAAATAATTTTAAAAATATTTTAATTTCTGTCATTCGTATTTCATTTTGTCCCTCCTTTTGCAATCTTTCTTTAATGATTCTATTCTGCCATTTCTTCAATATTAGTGTAACTGTTACCCTGCAATGAGTTATCCCACATTGAGTTGGCCATGGCAAGTTGGCCTAGACCCGATGGCATCTACACTGATTTTTTAACAGTTTTATAGAAATGGCATATAATTTTCTAGTGCAGCCAACAGTCCCGGAATTCTCAGGTGATATCTTAATATTAAAAGAACCAACAGTGATTACCTTAAGAATTAAATCAACACTAGCTAGGTGCTGTTGCCTACTAATTCAGTTCCTCTAGTGGGAAGCAGTTAAGTCCAGTCCCTGGATAACTAATTTTATGCACTAAAACCACTCTCTCATTCAATCAATCCATGTAATTCTGACAAAGAATTTCAAAGCCTCCTAAGAAAATAGATTTTTTTCCCATGATTCCATTTACCTCTTGCACCAAGCTATTTCCCCCCCCCCCCTTTGGTCTTTTAATGACCCTGTAATCCTTTGCATTGGGGTGGAGTCGGGGCAACTGAATGGAGCTGAGTGTTTATTATTATTATTGTTATGTCCTTATAAGGACATCCGCCAGGGATTGGCTAATCCTCTGGCGGGAAATTCAAAATGCTGTCTCTGCGCAGTGCGACTTGCCAGGAGTGCTAAAAAGGAGAGCTCCGGCAGTGCAGCCGCCAGTCTTGTTCTCACTCAATAAAAGTGCTGAATGGACCACGCTGGTCGCGTCTTCTTTTCCTGCGCCTGATCTAACAATTATTATTATTATTAATCATATTTCTATGAGGCCCACTCTCCGAGGACTCTGGGCGGCTTACAACAATTGACAGTATACTAAATAGCATATTGCCCCCAACAATCTGGGTCCTCTACTACTAAATCACTGGTTTACTGGCCGGATGCCCTTCCTGTTGCCAATGCAGGGTTCGCAGCTGATATTTACTCATTGTGCCCAGAGAGAGAAATACCTGCTGCTATCTAGGATCAAACTCACAGCCTCCTGATTGCGAGGTGAGAGCTCCACCTCTAGGCCACTGCACCACTCTCTTGCCCCATGAAAAGATAGGATTTTATACCCAGAAAGTAATTAAAATCTGCTTTTCTTTCACAGGCTGTATTAATAAGCGAACAAAATATCAATTTTAAGCCAAATTCAAGCTTCAATTGACTTAGAAGTTCTCCCTCTGCAGCAGTTTTGGAGGTGAAATGCATACAAAGGTCTTTTGAAACCTAGGGTTGCCCCATGTCAAGAGCGACATAAAAACTACAGGTCATGTCCATATCATTGCCAATTTTTCAGAGACTTTTGTCTTCGGCTGATTAATCCTCTCTTATGTAAATTTTCAAGGCGGTACAGCAAGTATTTGTTCCACTCTTTACTAGATGATCAGGATAATTTTACTTCTCTAAATATAGCAAAGTTTTGTTTCATTATGCGTAAACTCTAAACAGATGGTAAGTAATAGTTAATGATGTAGGGTTTTTTTTATTATTATGTACGGCCAATGATTACACTAAGTATCAGAGACATCAGATTGACAGATTGTCCCCATAAATTGGTATTTTATTGGTTATTTTTAGTTCTTTAGCCTTTTAGCATTAGAGCCATCCTTTTGTGTTTTACAATCTACTATCACACCTCTTGCAGTTAGAGTGTCAATATTATACTGTACATAGATTCATTTATAGAAGTTAGTAAGATAATGATTTTATGCTTTCTGTTAGCTACCTTAATTGTTTTAGTTCTTATTCTATAGATGACATTTAGATCTTGTTTTATAGATGACGTTTAGTTCTTATTCTATAGAATAGTATGTCTTTAGTATGTCTATACTGTGTCATACTCATTCTTATTTATTTATTTATTTATTTATTTATTTATTTATTTATTTATTTATTTATTTATTTATTGGTTCGATTTATATGCCGCTCTTCTCCGGAGACTCAGGGCAGCTTACAATGCGTTAAGCAACAGCCTTCATACTTTTGTATATACCTGCTTAGTAGGGCTTTCGGCCCCCCCCTAAGCGGTGTTCTTTTTTTATACAAAGTCAGCTTATTGCCCCCACAAACCGGGCAATTCTTGTCTTCATAACAGATTAACAGAGTTGGAAGGGAACTTGTAGGTCATTTAGTCCAACCCCCCTCCCCCACCCAAGCAGGAGAGCCTACACTATTTCTGACAGATGGCAGTCCAGTTTCTTCTTGAAAGTTTCCAGTGATGAAGCTCCCACAACTTCTGAAGGCAAGGTGTTCCATGGGTTGATTGTTCTCACCGTCAGAAAAATTCTTCTTATTCTAGGTTGAATCCAGGGGTGAAATCTACTTACCTTCCTTACCGGTTTGGAAGCACAAGCACCGCGAATGCGCATGCGCAGAAGGTAAAAAACACATTACTTCCTGGTTAAAACCAGGAAGTAATGACATCTGGGCAGGTGGGCGGAGCTTTGCTCTGCCATCGCTACCGGATCACTGAACCACCAGCCAGGATCTCTACCGAACTGGGCGATCCAGCCCGATCTGGGAGCATTTCACCCCTGATTGAATCTGTCCTTGTTAAGTTTCCATCCATTATTCCTTGTCTGGCCTTCAGGTGCTTTGGAAAATAGCTTGACCCCTTCCTCTCTGTGGCAGCCCCTCAAATATTGGAACACTATCATGTCTCCCCTGGTCCTTCTCTTCACTAGACTAGCCATACCCAGTTCCTGGAACCGTTCATTGTATGTTTTAGCTTCCAGTCCCCCAATCATCTTGGTTGCTCTTCTCTGCACTCATAATTACAGTCTTACAATATCAATGGTATTAGTATAACGAATTCATAATTTGTGCTGGTAATTTGATTTTCCATACTACATAGATGCGACTATTATCACTATAGAGGTAGTTCTCAACTTATGACAGCAACTGAGCTCGAAATTTCTGCTGCTAAGCAAGACAGTTATTGAATTCTGCACTATTTTACTACCCTTCTTGTTCCATTGTTAAGTGAATCAGTGCAGTTGTTAAATAAGTAACACAGTTGTTAAGTGAATCTGGCTTCCCCATTGTCCGCTTGTCAAAAAGTCACAAAAGGTGGCCACATGACCCCTGGACACTGCAACCATCATAAGTACATGCCAGTTGCCAAGTGTCTGAATTTTGATCACATGACCATGGGAACGCTGAAATCAGGGGCGAAATTCAGCAGGTTCTGACAGGTTCTGGAGAACCAGTAGCGAAAATTTTGAGTAGTTCAGAGTACTGGCAAATACCACCTCTAGCTGGCCCCAGAATGTGGTGGGAATGGAGATTTTTCAATATCCTTCTCCCAGGAGTGGGGAGGGAATGGAGATTTTGCAGTATCCTTCCCCTGCCACGCCCACCAAGCCAACCACACCACGCCCACCAAGCCACGCCTACAGAACAGGTAGTAAATAAATTTGGATTTCACTACTGGAAACATGGTAGTAAATGTTATGAAGGACAGCTGACTGCATTTATAGCTAAATTTTATACACAATGAACTATAATGACCATGATGGAATGGTAAGAGTTGGGTATAACACATCCATAAAAGTTAAGCTGCTTCATGACCACGTCATATGTGGTCATGGAGATCGCATATGTGGTCATAAATGTGAGGAATTAGGCTCACCTAACTAACAGAGATTTTGTCATCCCTTGTGAATGCCCCATTAGATAGAAGCATTTACAGGAGAAGGTTGAAAAAAGTGAATGAAAAGAGAAACTGGATTAACATAAAGAGTGTTTATTTGCCACTTCTCAAGAAAAAAAAATTGATATAGTTGACTTGTCTTGCTGAATCTGTAAGGGATATGATGAGTAGCACTGGGGAAAATCTAATCAAAGTTAAACATTTTGTATTGATTTCAATATGAAAAATGTAAGCAGGCAGCAAAATCTTTTCTGCATTTCATCTTTATCCTTTTATACAAGATTTTTTCATTATCGCAGCCAATACGTTAGCAGTGTGATATTTATACTGATATGGCTACAGTCTATTCAAATTATATTACACCTCCTAATAAAATCTGTCCTATTTGATAATTAGAGGTATTTCTAGAAAGGTTCTAGCACCACTTGGAAGAATGTTACATTGAACACATGTAGACAAATTTCTTTTCAGTCATTCAGTCCTGGAAGAATTTCCCTGAGACTGAGAAAGAGGAAATACAGCTGTTGAGAAAATAATGAAGTAACAATTGCAAATCATTTCCCAACAGTATTATTAGGGCGTTTATCAGAATTGTATACTTTTTTAAATCTTTGTCCTTCATGTGGCATGACCAGAGCCACACATCCAAAATGGGCCAGTTCTGGTTGAAGAAATGGTCCTCTGTCCTACACATTGGCAATAAAAATAAGGATACAAAATACAAGTTGGAAGGAAATGGCGTTGTAGATGACCCCCCACTCTGTCGAGGATCTAGGAGTACTCATCTCAAATAATCGAAGCCCCAGAGCCCACTGTAACAGCATTGCCAAAAAGGCATTAAGAGTTATTAACCAAATTTTGTTAAGCTTCTTCTCTGGTAACATTGTATTGCTAACTAGGGCATACAAAACCTTTGCCAGACCAATTCTCGAATACAGCTCATCTGCCTGGAATCCACACTGTATATCAGACATTAATACGATTGAGTGAATCCAGAGGTATTTCACAAGAAGAGTACTCCACTCCTCTACTCATAATAGAATTCCGTATGCCACCAGACTTGAAATTTTGGGCTTGGACAATCTGGAACTGCACCGCCTGCGGTATGATTTAAGTACAGTACACAAAATTATCTGTTACAATGTCTTATCTGTCAACGACTTCTTCAGCTTCAACCTCAATAATACACAGGCAAACACAAACTCAAGGTAAACCGCTCCAAACTCGATTGCAGAAAATACGACTTCAGCAACAGAGTGGTCAACGCCTGGAATGCTCTACCCGACTCCGTTGTTACATCCTCAAACCCTCACAGCTTCAACCTCAAACTGTCTACCGTGGACTTCACCCCATTCCTAAGAGGTCCGTAAAGGGGACATGCATAATCGCAGCAGCGTGCCTACCGTCCCTGTCCTACTGTCCCCATTTATTTGTATTCATTTCTTTCGTGCATATCCATATTTATACCTGCTATCTTGTACATCTTTGACAAACTAATAAATGCAAATACAAATAGAGTAAAAAATAAGGATGAGAAGCAAACAGAGTACCCTTCACCATGTCATATTACTAAATAAAGGCAAGGGAAAGGGATGCGAGAGTTGAACCTTAAGGCTATTGCATATAATAATTACATAATATATATAATATAATAATAATAATGACTGGATTGCTAGATCCTTCAGTAGCTGTTTTCCTTTGTTCCTCAGGCTTTCCCCCTCCTCCCCAATAAACCCACTTATCTATCTAAGTATTATTCTTGACACATCTGGTCCTAATCCCTGAAGGCTGGTTGAATTTCTAGATTTAATGTTCTGCCTAGATGAAGCATCAATAGGAAAAAACAGATCCCACTGCCCCAAATCAGATGTAATTTAATAGGAGTGCTCCCTATTATATATTTAATAACATTTCCCTTCCTAATGAAAAATTAACAGTGACTCTTGGAGGAGAACCAGGGGTCACAGCAAGGTTTTTTTAGCCTGAGTGTATAAAGTTCTACAATTTATATCATGCCTAATGCAAGTTTTTAAGCGGGACAGCCTTTAATACTGACCTCTCTATCTTTTTATCTGTGCAAATCGGAATGACTGCTACTGCATACTAGAAAATCTATACATGATGTTAGCCCTTTCAGACTTGGTGGTGGAAATAACTCTCAGTCATTATTTTATGATGTATAGATAGCAAGTATAGTTTTAGACATAGCGGAGACTCACCAGGGCTACAGCAGTCCAGGTGTCTCTTCTGAGATGGACCAAGAGCACAAGCTCAGTTAATTGAACTCACGGGACGTGTGCAGTCCAGATGTCTGAGGCAGATGTTCTCATGTTCTGTCTCATGTATAACCTCGATATATAACTAGATCCCTTTGTGAAGTGTTAATTGGTATAGATAAAAACATAGACAGGCGCACATTGGTGTTATCCCTAAAACGCTTCTTAATCATGATAGGAGAATTAAGGGCACTGTTTTTTGCTAATGCTCTAATCTTCATCTGTCGCTCCATGGGAAGCAAGGTCTTGTCAGAATTCAAACTAATGTAAAAATGCAGAAGGGGTTCTGGCTCGTTAAACTCAGGATGCTTCAGTGAGAATTATCCAATTAACCTGCCCCCCCCACCCCATGCAACCTCACCCCTGCATCTCCTGTACACCGGGAACTCTATCAGCAAAACCAATATAAACTAACTCTCTTCAAATGAATATCAAATTAGGTAATCATAACGCGCAATGCACATCCCCGTAGGATGCTCTCCGTTGGGTACTGTCAGCGGGCTGATGGGGAAAAAAAGAAAGAAAGAAAGAAAGAAAATACACTAGCTTAAAAAAGCTACAAACTCCTTGCAGCAGCTGAGGCACGTATTTTATGTATTTATTTATTTATTTTGTCGAGTACATAGTAGATAATATATATGTAAGTATAAGCATGAATTGAATACATAAAATGAATACAATTAAAGGGAACATTAGGACAGGGATGGTAGGCACGCTGGTGCTCTTATGCACGCCCCTTACAGACCTCTTAGGAAAGGAGTGAGGTCAACAGTAGACAGTCTTAGGTTTAAAGTTTTGGGGTTTGGGGAAGAAACTACAGAGTCAGGTAGTGCATTCCAGACTTATTTTGTACTGTATATGTGGCCTGTGCTGAATGCTGGTTTGATTCTTGCCCCCTAGATAGGAGTCAAAGTTCACGGGGCTGCCTCTGAACAACCAAACCTCTCGAGGTCGTACTCGTTCTCCAGAGGGGTTCTTATCTGTATCCCAGTGGTGGGTTTCACATATTCTTACCACCAGTTCGCCACACGTGTACACGCTCGGAAGGCTGGGCGCCGCATGCACGCATGCTCGCTTTGCGTGCACACACGCCTTCCGCACTTGCGCCCAGCCTTCCGTGCATGTGCTTTGCTCACGTACACACCTTTCGTGCATGCACCTGGCCTCAAAAACATGGCTAAATAGGACGGCATTATGTCCAGGCGGGTGAGCAGGCCCACCGGCAGTCGTCGCTAGCGGTTCACCCGAACTGGTCCGAACCGGCTGAATACCACCTCTGCTGTACCCCCATACCTGCTGCCAGATTATCTCCATCTGCCTCCTCCTTGCTCTCTTGAGGATTTGAAGAAGATAGGGAGGAAAGAGAAGCTGAGATGGAGGAACCAGACTGCATGGTTTGTTAGCATTAGCCCCATAGTCAAGTTGAAAGTTGAAAAGAAAAAGAAAGAAGGGCACGTGTAACACCTCTGATCTGTGAGCTCCACTGGATGCCAATTTGCTTCCAGGTCCAGTTCAAAGTGTTGGTTGTGGAGTATTAAGCCCTAAATGACACGGGATCAGGCTCTCTATTGAACTGCTTTCATCCCGTTACATCAGCCTATCCCACCTGGTCAGGAGGGAAGGTATGTTGGAGACCCCATCAGTTAAAGAATTCCTATTGGCGGGGTCTAGGAAGAGAGCCTTCTCTGCTGTTGCCACCATTCCGGAGCAGTGGTGCTGAGTTGCCCCCATTTAAGAGCCCTGGTGACACTGTTAAGAGAATAATGCTTCATTTTAAACATTTGGACAGAACAGGATTCCCTGTTGGAAAAATATGAATCACCACTAGAGGGCTACTGAGTGTTAGGGGTTTTTTTAGCTCTTCACTGCCATCTACTGATGGCCTATATTTTGCAGTCCAAGTAATGGCAACCAGAGAAGAAAGCACGGAGTTCATGGTTAAGTCTCAAAAATCCTTCATGTATCTTCCAACATTAAAGTTCCTGATGAGTTTAAATTGGTAAATTGAATACTTTAGCAACTTTTTGTTTTGTTTTGAACTGCAAACGAGCATTTCTGGATTCTTTAATCCATGGAATAAAAACTCTCCCTATTTAAATACAGTCCGGCCTGATTCTTGGAGACTTCATTGACACAGCCACAGTTTTCTTGGAAATTAATTGGAATTAGTTTGGCATTGCTTTTTCCAGGGAAAATGTTCTTTTACGTGACTTCTATTTCAAAGGTCTACAACCAGTATTTTTCTAGGCAGGATTTCATTGCCCAGGCCAGATCAGCCAAGAGCTGTTTTCTCCCGAGAACTTGTTTCTCCTTAGAATCTGAAATGCCACATTTGTTTTCTAGTGCAATGTTTCTCTTTTTCATAAATCTGCCTGTTGATTTGGCATTTCTTTTGTTAATTAAATCCACCTCTCAATAATGGAGAGGGAGGGAGGGAGAGAAAGGGAGAGGGAGAGGGAGAGAGAGAGAGAGATGGAGATTGTTCTGCCCCAGCTCCGGATTCCCGAGGATATAGACACACACCAATGGTCCTTATCAAATTTATTAAGTAGCAAGAATAAACCAAAGTCTGGCAAAGGTTGGCAACCAGTCCAGAAAGCAAGATAAGATTTTTCCAAAAATGCTCTGATGATAATTACAAGTTGTTTCCAGCAAGAAACTTACTAACCGCATGCGACTTAAATAGGCTAAGGGAGTGGCCAATTATCCTCAAGCCTTACTCTTGAGGAGACCTCCTCCTCCTGAGTAGCCACTCCTGCTGCGCAGGCTGCTGGTGCGACACCACACCAGCCTCCTCATTGTCGGGATCAGTCACGATCCGCACAGACCGCTGGCGGGCCACATCAGAGATGTAGAAAATTATTTTACTTGGCACCAAGGGAAAATTGCAGAATTTCTCAAAGCTCCAAGCTCACATATCCAGAGTTTCCATTTATATAGATACTGGATATATTCATTCATTAGCATATTAATATATGTGAATGCACGTAGCTCACCAACGCAATGTCAAGGGTATCCTCACATTTGTAATGACATCCCCTTTTAAAAAGCCCTTCACACATAATATAATAAACAGACTTACTCAAAACCAATTTGAAATCAATTCTAGACCCTCTTGTGGTTAAGTCTTTTGCAAAGCACCTTAGGTTAAGTGGAATTCATTTCTACGCTGATTTGCTCAAAATGAAATCATTATGGGCTAATATCTTTTCTTACTTCCATGCTCCAAATATGGCTCCAATTCTTCCTTTTAAAACCTTAAGCTAAACCTTGCTTGTAGGGGACTGCAGCGGATAACCAATATACTGTACATGCTTACATCATTTAGTTATTGTTATTTCTTTATTAGACAAATTTATATCCCCCATCGTAAGAACATAAACCAATAATTTCCAATCTCCAGGCCACACAGTGTTGTTCCCTGTTTTCTGACATGGAATGGTTAGCATTTTTACTAAGTCGGTTTCTGCAACTCTAAATAGCTCAATGAGCTTTTTATTGGCATCTAGTGCTTTTCTCTTTGATATCTGATTTATTGCCTCCCATACTTCACTTCAAGTAGAGTTGAGTTCTCCTATGTTGTCTTTCTCTGCATATGTTTCTGCCATAATCCTGTTTGTAAAGGGTTTTAGTACTTCTTTCATTTATTGTATTTGCATATATTAGATTTCCTTCCATTATTATCGTCAAGTACTCCTATGTACTTGACAACAGGGGACATGGTGGCTCAGCGGCTAAGACGCTGAGCTTGTTGATCGAAAGGTCGGCAGTTCAGCGGTTTGAATCCCTAGTGCCGCGTAACAGGGTGAGCTCCCATTACTTGTCCCACCTTCTGCCAACCTAGCAGTTCGAAAGCACGTAAAAAATGCAAGTAGAAAAATAGGGACCCCCTTTGGTGGGAAGGTAACAGCATTCCGTGCGCCTTTGGTATTTAGTCATGCCGGCCACATGACCACAGAGATGTCTTCGGACAGCGCTGGCTCTTTGGCTTTGAAATGGAGATGAACACCGCCCCCTAGAGTTGGGAACATATGTGCGAGGGGAGCCTTTACTTTTACTTCTATGTAGCTCTACGTTTTTCTGAGATTACTCTGACCTTTAAAAAAAAAAACCCAACCTTTTCCTTTATTGTTATTTTCTTGTATTATTGACCTTTTTGAATGAGATATTTTTCTTTAGCTTTTTATTTCTTGATGTTGAATGTTTGTGTTCAGTTATCGGATGGCTTTCTTTTCTTTTTTTTTTTAAATTTGATTTATATGCCACCCTTCTCCGGAGACTCAGGGCGGCTTACAATGCGTTAAGCAATAGCCTTCATACTTTTGTATATTTATACAAAGTCAGCTTATTGCCCCCACAAACTGGGTCCTCAATTTACCTACCTTAGAAAGGATGGAAGGCTGAGTCAACCTTGAGCCTGATGAGATTCGAACTTACAGTAATTGCAGACAGCTGGTGTTAATCACAATGCTATCAATCTGCTGAGCCACCAGGCTCATCTTCCGTTTTTTCTTGGGTTTATGATAGCTTCTTCTGAAAACCATTTAGATCTTTTCTTCATTGAAATTTCGGAACTATATTTTACTTTGCTTTGTTACAATGATTATTACTCTTTCTCAAACTTCTTGGGTCCTTGAATTTTATTTGCTCTCAGGTAGTTAATTTGATTCAAATATTTGCATCCAACAATATATTTCACCGATGGTGCTTGAAGCAGGTGTTTAACAATTGATATTTTTGTTTTGCAACATTTATTTTTGCAAAATTCTTTTAACCTATCTCCTTCATCATTACATTTATCCAATTTGTCTCTTCTTGCAATTTCAATTTCCTCTATTTCTCCAACTCGAGCATTAAAATCACTCATTAGCACTATTATGTTTTTTTTCTAAATATAATGTTTTTCATCTCTTGCAGTATTTATCTGTCTTCTTTAAATATCATTCCATTTCTATATCTTTATATGGACTGAGTTGCATATTACATAATCATCTAACAGATCACATAATATAAAACAGCCCATTTTGATCCATTTTAATTCATTTATTCCTAAAAATATCTAATGTATAATGTTCTGTTTACATATCACTAATTGTACATTTTCCTTGGTTCGTATTTTCAAATCCCATGTTTCAACTGAAGGTGTTTTCTGTAAAATAAGCATATCTTATTTTACAAAAATAAAATAAAGAAACATCCTCTTTCAATGCTGATAATCCCAGATGTCCTTGTAGATTTAACCTGGCTACATCATAATTTCACATCTAATTTTGAAAAACCTGTATTTTAGAACAGAATTCTTTAATACCTTCCTTCTTTGAACCTGTGTTAGCAATAGCAATAGCACTTAGACTTATATACCAGTTTACTGTGCTTTACAGCCCTCTCTAAGTGGTCTACAGAGTCAGCAAATTGCCCCCAACAATTTGGGTCCCCATTTTACCCACCTCGGAAGGATGGAAGGCTGAGTCAACCTTGAGCCTGGTGAGATTTGAACTGCCAAATTGCAGTCATCAGAAGTAGCCTGCAGTACTGCACTCTAACCACTGTACCACTGTGGCTCATGAGGTGGATAAACTTCAGTAATGTTGTTATTTTTGGGACATCCACGAATTCTGAATGTGCCATTTATCAAACCAAGCCAAGCATAACCTTTGGAAGGCCTGTTTGAGTATCATCACCACACTTTCCATGGCAAAATCTTTTCCTTTGTGTCAAATTTCCCTGCAGTCTGGGCTATCCCCAGTTAATCCAACTGATGAGAACCCAACAGTTCCAGAGGTGGTATTCAGCCGGTTCGGACTGGTTCGGGTGAATCGGTAGTAGCAAAAGGGGTAGATTCCACTTACTTTTACTACCGGTTCACAATGGGAGTGCACACATGTGCAGATCACCCATCATGATGTCGTGGCGGGTGGGCGGAGCCTCCCACTGGTTTTACTACCGGTTCTATAGAACCGGACTGAACCGGGAGCAACCCACCACTGAGTGGCAACTTATCCCATCCTATATCGCTGTGTTTTTGATGCCACACGCATGCGTGGATGGCGTGTGTGTGTGAATTGCCGTGTTTTGTGATGCTGCAAACATGCGCGGACGGCCACACGCTCACATTTCTGGTGCTGGGCGAACCAGTTGCTCCAGTATGTGACACCCACCTAGGAACAGTTCAGCTTAGTAATTTATTAGAAGGAAAGTTAAGATTAACTCAAACATTTCCACAGGAATCCCAGCTTTCAAATAAAACATCTATTTTTAGGCAATTAGAATTGCAAAACTTCTGTCTGTTTTGTCCTACTTGCTCTGTGTAGAGGGTTAGAAGCTAGTCTCTCTTGTCAAAGCAGGGCAGTCTGCATTTGCTACTTTGATCAGAATAATCCCAATTAATGCAAGAAGAAAGTCTCACACCGTGGACCCAATAGCATCGTCAGATCTTTGACAGTCTTTTCCTGAATTAAAAGCGATTCTTGTCCAAGCATGATTCTCTCAGAGTTTAGCAAGATACCATATTAATATATAGTTTTTTATTAAGATGAAAGATTTAGTGGTACAAGAATTCCACATTGAACTGTTTCCCGTTTAGGGCCTATGTATCTCAGTGTGCGACGGGACGGTGTGCTTGTGAGTCTTTTTTCTGAAAATGTCATAGTGCTCCAAAGAAGCAGAAGCTCTCTTTGCTGACAATAGTTGGTTACATCATGGTTGCTTTAAACTTTCTCTGAGAACCAACTCTTCCAAGTAGATTATGTAATCATTGGCTCATTGTGGTCCACCTAAGTCTGCTTATATCCAAGCCATCCAATTGGATGTACTTCGTTTATATTTTGGCAGTTTCAGTTTTTCCTTGGCTCACAATTCTCACATCCATCTTCCGATTTTGTACAGCCTGTAAAGTGAGAAATTCTGCTTTCAGTTACCAGATTTCCTTGTGGCTTCTAGCCATGTCCTCGCTTCTAAATCTACTGCTGGAAGTTCTTCATTCTCTCCTAGTAATTAGATGAATGCCTTTTAACTTGAGATGGGAGTTGGGGGTCTCTCTCTCTCCTTCCCTCCCTCCATCTCTCTTTCTCTCTCTCTCTCTCTTTCTGTCTGTCTCTGTCTGTCTCTGTCTCTGCCTCTGCCTCTGTCTCTCTGTCTGTCTCTGTCTGTCTCTGCCTGTCTCTGTCTCTGTCTCTGTCTCTGTCTCTGTCTCTGTCTCTGTCTCTGTCTCTGTCTCTCTGTCTCTGTCTCTGTCTCTGTCTCTGTCTCTGTCTCTGTCTCTGTCTCTGTCTGTCTGTCTCTGTCTCTCTCTCTCTCTCTCTCCATACAGTTTTCTTGGCTACAGTATAGTGTTTTTCTCCTTGTGTTATTTAAGAATTCCTTTTTCTAAGTGAGTTGGTTTCCATCATGTGTGCTTGGTTCCACCTATCATCTCTCCTGTTGTGTTTTATCCTTAGCTTTACACATGTACAAACACCTGATTGTCAGGGTAACCCTTATAGGATTCCATGATTTTCTCAGCATTGGTTTCAGAGTCACAGAAGTTACTGAACCATCCCACCATGCTAAGATGGTACTTTCCAGGAAGTGTAGTACTGAGGACCTAGGTCAGCCTCTGATCAAGTCATGCACCTTATTCAATGCAGTAGTTCTGATTGGATCAAGGGCTGCCATTTTGAAGAATGAAAAGTCTCTACCATCCGTGAGCACAAACTAACATCAGAAGACATCCATTAATCTAATAACACTTGGATAAGTTCAGCCATAATTTCAGCTAGAAAAGTGTGAACATCCTAGCAAAACTAACTCCAAAAACTTTAGGGAGTTCCTGGAAGCTTGACATTCAGACAACATTAGGCAATTCTGTTGTGTGGAAGGCTTTGTAGTTTCACTACTCAGATCTTAGTGATATGGTTCACTTCATTCACTTAAATAAAAGTTTAAGTGCATAGTTAGGAAACACTCACAGAACAATACTACCAGCTATGACCAAAAAAAAAAAAAAAATCCACAGCTTAAGTGCCAGGGGTAAATTAGTTCTCCAAAGCTTTTGATGTAACTTGTAGAGACTTCCAAAATGTGTCATCATATTGTCATTTTCAGCCTGATAGGAGGGAAATGCTGACTACATCATAACAGAACCAATATATTAACGATTTAAATGTAAAAAAAAATCAAATAAAATTTTTTTTTGAGCCAAGCACTACTTTCTGAAAGGAAAATTCCAGCAAGCCACTCCAAATCCATGTGGAGCCCATCATATAGGACAAAAGTGAGCCATGCCTACTCAAACAGAAATCCCCCTAGTACGTGATGGACTATCAACCTAGTGAGTAAAATACCAGAGCCTGTTTGGCTAGAGGAATTTAGGAACAGATTTGTTATGAGAGGCTGCATCTCTACATGCCTAGGTGACAGGAACCCCCCTTGAAGTTATTAGAATTTATTTCTGATTAGACATTCATAGGCTCAAGGGCTTGGGACACCTAGAAAATACAGGTGAGGCCTTGATCATACATTCATAGCTGCCCTCCTGATATTTTTACTCCCTTGCAGATACCTACCATAGGTAGCAGAGGTAGTATTCAGCAGGTTCTGACCAGTTCTGGAGAACCGGTAGCGGAAATTTTGAGTAGTTTGGAGAACTGATAAATACCACCTCTGACTGGCCCTGCCCTCATCTATTCTCTGTCTCCCGAGTCCCAACTGATAGTGAGAAATAGGGGATTTTGCAGTATCTTTTCCCTGCCATGTCCACCAAGCTGCACCCACAGAGCCGGTAGTAAAAAATGTTGAATCCCACTACTGCTAGGTAGGTGTGTTTCTATATCATTTTAATGCATAAGCAACTCCCTTCTATAAATGGATAACAAAATAGTTGCAGAAACTGGGTACGTCGATGAAAAAAAGGACTAGGGGTGAGATGATAGCAGTCTTCCAATATTTGAGAGGCTATCACAAAGAAAAGGGGGTTAACCTGTTCTCTGAATCCCCTGAAGAAAGATTAAGAAGCAATGGATGGAAACTAATGAAGGAGAGAACCAATCTAGAAATAAGGAGAAATTTCCTGGCAGTGAGAGCAATTAATCAGTGGAACAGCTTGCCTTCAGAAGTTGTGGATGCTCCATCACTGAAGGTTTTCAAGGAGAGGTTGGGCAGCCATTTGTCCAGAATGGTATAGGGCAGTGATGCGAACCTTTTAGGCACAGAGTGCCCAAACCAGAATGCGCGTGTGTGCGCGTACCATAGCACCGGAAACCTGATGACCAGCTGGCTGGTGCCCATGCATGTCTCAGAAACCCGATGACCAACTGGCTGGCATGCATTTGTGCCTCAGAAACCCAACCACCAGCTGGCTGGCATGCATTCGTGCCTCAGAAACCCAACAACCAGCTGGCTGGCATGCATTTGTGCCTCGGAAACCTGAGTACCAGCTGGCCGGCATGCATTTGCGCCTCGGAAACCCGACGACCAGCTGGCCGGCGTGCATGCGCGCCTCGGAAATCTGACGACCAGATGGCTGAGCTGGGATGATGGCATTCGTGCCCACAAAGAGGGCTCTGTGTGCCACCTCTGGCACACGTGCCATAGGTTCACCATTACGGGTATAGGATCTCTTGCTTGGCGAAGGGCTGGACTAGAAGATCTCCAAGGTCCCTTCCACCTCTATTATTCTGAATTCTGGATGAGCTAGGTCTATGATGGCGAACCTATGGCACATGTGCTGGAAGTGGCACACAGAGCCATCTCTCCAGGCATGCCAGCCGTCGCCCGTTGCTCTTCCGGTTTCTGGCGCTCCCATGCATGCACTCTGAGGAACTGCTCTTCCAGTTTCTGGTGCTCCCCCCCTACACGCATGCTCCCATTTCGGCACTTGGTGCCGAAAAGGTTTGCCAACTCTGAGCTAGGTGGTTCATATTTTAAGAGAGCCTGGATAGCTCTGCGGACAAGGCACTTTAATTTAACACCAGCTGTCTGCAATTAAAGTAAGTTCGAATCTTGCCAGGCTCAAGGTTGACTCAGCCTTCCATCCTTTCTAAGGTAGGTAAATTGAGGACCCAGTTTGTGGGGGCAATAAGCTGACTTTGTATAAAATATACAAAAGTATGAAGGCTATTGCTTAATGCACTGTAAGCCGTCCTGAGTCTCCGGAGAAGGGCGGCATATAAATCAAATTAAAAAAAAGAAAGAAAAGAGTACATTCACCTGGGATGTAGAAATTTGTTTTGTAGGAAGCCCTCGCTTGATAGGATTCCTTCCTTTCTCAGTCTAGTTTTCCAACCCCATTTTCTTTGTATTTCTACTTTTCAACCCATCAAACATCCCCCACTCCCATGCTGGAATCTGATCTTGTTTGCCCTGCTATAAACACAGAGAAGGTCACTTCATTTTTATCTTTTCCACTGGGTAATTAACTAGAAGGGGAGTTTGTTTATATCAAGTCCCTGAGATTGTCCCCAATTTACAGGGCTTCTCTCAAATGTATATTTTCCCCATTTCAAAGAGTGTGGTTACCCCCTCCTCCTCTGCCGTATTTTTATTGTGGTCTTCAAGTAAAACAACAGAAAACGAAGGCAAAGAAAATATGTAGTTACCAGAAACCCAGGAGACAAAAAAATATAGCCTTGAGCCACAGCTGGGATTTATTTTATTAGACATAATGTTAGGTTATCAACCAAAATACAGATTTCAGATGTTAAAAAAAAATGTTAAATACTATTGATCCATTTAGAGACAACTCCCTTCCCTGATTTAATAACACTTTTAAAGGCATATTGGAACAGGCATTTAGTTAACAGAGTATATTTTTCTAAAGTCAGGGACATTCACTGTGATATAATTATGAAGACTAACAGATATAAAATGCATGAATTTGTAATATGTCAGGTTGTGTTATGTTTTGTTTGCATAACAATTATTCAATATATGAAGATGAAAATGTAAATAATAATAATAATGCTCTGGATCTTTAGAATTGAAACAGACAAGCACCTGCCACATAACACCCCAGATTTAATGATTGTTGATAAGAAAGACAAAAACAACAACAACAACTGGATAATGGACATGGAAGTATCTGGAGACAGCAGAAGAGAAGAGAAAGAACTGGTGAAAATCACAAAATACAAAGACTTGCAAAGAGAAACAGAATGAGTACCGCACAAGAAATCAAAGGTAGTACCAATAGTAATAGTCACCTGGGTACCATCCAGTGGTGGGTTGCCCCCGGTTTGGACAGGTTTGCAAGAACCGGTAGTAAAACCAGCGGCAGGCTCCGCCCACTGACCCGGACGTCATCATAGGGGATCTGCGCATGCACAGAAGCTTCTGAGCGTGCACAGAAGAACGCGCACACACAAGTGAACTGAGCACGTGCGCGGGAGCGCAATGCGAACCGGTAGTAAAGGTAAGTAGAACCCACCCCTGGTACCATCCCAAAACATCTGGAGCACCATTTGAGCACCATCAGCATTGACAAAATCACCATCCGTGAATTGCAAAAGGCAGCTTTATTATGAACAGAATACATCCTGTGATGATTTTGTTAATACCAAAAAAAAAAAAAAAAACCCAACTACTTATTCCATCGATAGATGGATAAAAATGTCAAATCCAATCTAAAACATCTGGCTGACTGAGCAACCAATCATAACAATTGACAAATTTCCCTTTTGCTTAAATATCCAGATTTGATTTTTGCTGTAATGAAAAACTAATTTTAGCTTAAAACTTTTTGAAGAGTGCACTTCATGAAGTTTCCTCTATCTTGTTATTTGGGGGCACATTTTTTTTTTTTAAAAAATATTCATCAAACAAAAGTTGCAATTTTGAACAAGCCAAAATGAAAAAAAAAAATTAAAATGTGATTGGGTCGAGAGGCAAGTTAGTGTACTTATGCACCTCCCCTTAAGGACCTTTTAAATATGGGGTGAGGTTCACAGAAGTTAAGTTGGAATTAAAACTATGAAAGTTAGTAGCTGAGACAACTGAATCGGATAGAATACTCCAAACTTCGACAATTCTATTACAAAGATCGAATTTTTTCTAGCTATTAACTCATGCTAAAGGGGTCTCCCTTTCTCCTGGATTCTTCTACCCATAGCACTTCACAGCCAATTGAATAGAAACCAGTGGTGGGTTCCTCCCGGTTCGGCCCGGTTCTCCCGAGCCGGTAGCGGTGACAATGTGACATCACCGAACCGGTTCTGCCCCCCCGCCCCCCCATCCCCCTGCGTTATTCTTACCTTTTATTTGGCCCCATCCCCAATCTATTGCTGCCTCCTGAGTCCCAGCTGATGGCTATAGGGAAAAAACTGTTTAAACTCTTGCCGCGGGGCTTCAAAGTGCCGCCCTACAGCTGATCAGTGTTAAAAGAAAACAAATGAGTAGACCAGTGCCTGCAAAAATACATGAGTAGATCAGTGCCTGCAAAAACAAATGGGTAGACCAGTGCCTGCAAAAATACATGAGTAGATCAATGCCTGCAAAAATACATGAGTAGATCAGTGCCTGCAAAAACAAATGGGTAGACCAGTGCCTGCAAAAATACGTGAGTAGATCAATGCCTGCAAAAATACATGAATAGATCAGTGCCTGCAAAAATAAATGGGTTGATTGGTACAGCTTTGCAAACAGTTAAAAGCCTGGTAGACCAGTACTTCTGCTAAATCCTAAATAATTGTCACATGACCATCAAGCCACACCACAAAATAAGCCACGCCCACAGAACCGGTAGTAAAAAATTTCAGAACCCACCCCTGATAGAAACCCTAATTAATATTTGGGAAGCGGTCCCAATGGGAAGACCAGGGATGCCACCTAGACTGATTAAGCCACTGACTAAGCCAGAGATCAGCAACCCGTGGCTCTGGAGCCGCATGTGGCTCTTTCATCCCTCTGCTGCGGCTCCTTGTTGCTGGTCGGCTCCAGAATTGATAGGGCTTTCGATTAGGACAGGTAGAGGAAAAAGGACGCCGTGTTAGGAGGAGACTCTATGATGTGGCAACTGGACTTCCGGTCTGCTCCGGAATTGAACGGGGGCTTCCGGTTAGGATTTTTGTGGCTCTTTGGGTGTTTAAGATTGCTGATCCCTGGACTAAGCAAACAAACAGAAGACAAAAAGCCTTTTCCCTCTTATGTTCCCCAAACTAATAGACCCCCCCCATGTGAGTCACCAGGAGTTCAGCTCAAGTCAACTTGAAAGTAAATGTAATCTTTAGTCATTCCTGAGAGACAGTTTGTTCAGAGCAAGAAAAATGTTTTTCAGTAAGAATGTTTATGATCTTTTACTGGGAAATAAACCTTTTGAAAGAGAAATAATAGTTTTCAGCATGAAATAAGAAAACAGACAGATAGAATAGAATAGAATAGAATAGAATAGAATAGAATAGAATAGAATAGAATAGAATAGAATAGAATAGAATAGAATTATTGGCCAAGTGTGATTGGACATACAAGGAATTTGTCTTGGTGCATACGCTCTTGGAGTGCATAAAAGAAAAGATACATTTATCAAGAATCATAAGGTACAACACTTAATGATAGTCATAGGGAAACAGTCAATATAAATCTTAAGGATACCAGCAACAAGGTTACAGTCATACAGTCATAAGTGGGAAGAGTTGGGTGATAGAAACGATGAGAAGATTAATAGTAATACAGACTTAGTAAATAGTTTGACAGTGTTGAGGGAATTATTTGTTTAGCAGAGTGATGGCATTCGGGAAAAAACTGTTCTTGTGTCTAGTTGTTCTGGTGTGCAGTACTCTATAGCATCGTTTTGAGGGTAGGCATTGAAACAGTTGAAACAGATTAAACAGACAGATTAACAGAATTGGAAGGGACATTGTAGGCAGGGGTGGGTTCTACTTACCTTTACTACCAGTTTGGAACAGGAGAACGCGCGCGCTTCTGCACATGTGCAGATCATCCATTATGACGTCCGGGTGGGTGGGCCGCTTTTACTACCAGTTCGCATGAACCGGATAGAACCGGGAGCAACCCATCACTGGTTGTAGGTCATCTAGATCAACCTCACCCCCTGCCCAAGAAGGTGACCCTACACTGTTTCTGACAAATGGAAGTCCAGTCTCTTCTTGAAAGCCTCCAATGATGAAGCTCCCACAACTTCCGAAGGCAACTTCTGTTCCATTGGTTGATTGTTCTCACTGTCAGAAAGTTCCTCCTCATTTCTAGGTTGAATCTCTCCTTGGTCAGTTTCCATCCATTATTCCTTGTCTGGCCTTCAGGTGCTTTGGAAAATAGCTTGACCCCTTCCTCTCTGTGGCAGCCCTTCAAATATTAGAACACCGCTATCATGTGTCCTCTGGTCCTTCTCTTCACTAGACTAGCCAGGCCCAGTTCCTGCAACTGTTCATGTTTTAGCCTCCAGTCCCTAATGATCCTGGTTGCTCTTCTCTGCACTTTTTCTAGAGTCTCAACTTCTTTTTTTATAGGCTGGTGACCAAAACTGGATGCAGTATTCTAGGTGTGATTTTATTAAGGCTTTATAGAGCGGTATTAGTACCTCACCTGATCTTGATTGTATCCCTCTGTTAAGACAAATAAGACCAGGCCATATTATTCATGACATAGCATACATGAAAATCCAGTTTGGTATAGGCACTAGAACTGAATTCTCTTGCCTTAGACAAAAAGCCAGCCAAGTGGAAGAAAGGAAGGAAAGAAAGAAAGAAGAAAGGAAGGAAGGGAGGAAGGAAGGAAGGAAGGAAAGAAAGAAAGAAAAAGAAGGAAAGAAAGAAAGAAAGAAAGAGAAAGAAAGAAAGAAAGAAAGAAAGAAAGAAAGAAAGAAAGAAAGAAAGAAAGAAAGAAAGAAAGACACATTTATGTGAAACACTTGGAATATTTCTAATATTTCTACTTGGAAGCTTTCTAAATATATTATTTTATTACAATTATTATTCTTTGGAGCAGGGGATTAAGAGCTAATTTTCCTTTTTCTTTTCCCTGCCTCTGAGTGAACGTGGATTTATTTGACCTGAAGGTTGAACTGAATTAAATAACCAATGAGATCCTTTATGGAGAGCACCTCCATTGCTGAAAAATCTCTCTTTGCCATAGTATTTACCTGACTTTAATACTCTGTATTTTAGAAGGTGAGTTGTAGCGCCTTTATCTTCCTGCATTCTCATTTTCCCTCTCCCCAACCCACCCCTTTCCTGTCTACTCCCTCTCTTTCTTATTTTGCTATTAAGATAAATCTCTCTTCATTCAGGAAGCCACTTTGCCTGAGAGAGTAAAATTAAGTTCTACACAGGGGATTCCTTCTTCAGTGTGTGGCTTGCTTTTCTCCAGCATCCATTCTCGGAAGCCACCACTGAGCTCCCCCTATGGCTACCGCTCACTTGAAATTGAAGGCAGCAAATGAAATTGCATTAACCTCATAAGCCCAAGTGTTAATTTGTTTCCCCAAAGGCCATCTGACACCCTCAAAAATCTATTCAGTCTTTTTCTGTGGCAGTCACAACCTGTGGGGAAGGAGGGGCCCCTCCATCATGCTCCTTATTCATCCATATCTTTATTTTATAGCACAGATGCTGGGGGTATATCCTCTGAGGGCTTCAAATTCTCCTACCATAAGCTAATCCTACCTGATTTACTTTCCATGGATTATTCTTTAGCTAATTCATATTTTTAAATTATCTCCGGCTTTGTTAACAACATAAAGACTACCTTTACTTGACAGATGTGTTCTACCTGCCACGGGAATCTTTCATATCTTGCTAAAATGGAAAGTTTTCTCAAGAGCTGGATTTAAATTTCTAACACTGGACAACCAGCAATTATATGCTTGTTTAATCATCTCAACAATCTGAAGTCCGGTTCAGGGTTAGCTATGACCTGTCATGTGTCTGGTAGTTACCTCGCTGCCTACCCGTAAATTCCTTCTAACGAAATATGTTAATAAAAAAAGCCACTTTTCCATGTTATCATCCATCCTTCGCTTTCCCCACCTCATTTTGTCTGCCGAACATTAGTACACAAATTTTGATAGCTTGCATTGGGCCAAAAATAAAACAATGCTTGCTTTTAATTGTGGCTAATTGTGTATTCACATAATGCTCAGATCTTACCCACTTGAAAGAAACGCTGAACAGAAGTCATGGAAGATTAAAATCCTCTGCTACTTAGATTGAGGAACTCTGTCTCTGAAAATTCAAGTAGAAGAGGAATGGAATGAGTGCATGGCTTAGACCGGGGGGGGGGGTCAAACTCACGTCCCCACCGTCTCAGCCCCACCCCCTAGGCGCTTGCCTCCTCCTGTGCGCACACCCAGGGGGCAGGGCCAAGACGGCAGGGGCGGCCTCTAGCTGGCTCAATGGTTCTGATAAGAGTGATGGATCTAACCCAATGATTCACTGGACACAGGTATATCTTCCTTTAATTCTTTATTGTAGGCCTGGATTGTTCCCAGGTCCATTCAATTGATAGTCACTGACTATTGATTATCTCTTGCAGGTATGCATCTGGAATTGCTGGTTCTCCACGTGGTGGGAGCTCTTATACACAGGGGGAGGAGCCAGAAGGTAAGGTGTGGCTATGAGGATGATGGGAAGTGTGGTCAGTTAACCCTTGCAGGGCTGTGGGTTTATGACTGATGGATTGTTAGACATTTACTCTGACAGGTTCTAAGGCTCACCGTGTTCCAGGCTGGATGGCAACCATCCAGTTATAGGTCAGCGCCGTGCCGCGCCCACCACCAGCACCTCCATGGCCTGCTCGCCATCCCGACCTTGCAGCCCATGCAGCTTCCCTTTCACTGGGACCGCCCCTGCCCTGCCCCCGCATGAGAAAACCACAATCCTGATGCAGTCTTCAATGAAATTGAGTGACACCCCTGATCCACAACATATAACACACTCCAAAGCTTGGGTAAAATAAATTCATCACTAAC
Organism: Pituophis catenifer annectens; assembly: GCF_029215685.1. Classification (NCBI taxonomy): domain Eukaryota; kingdom Metazoa; phylum Chordata; class Lepidosauria; order Squamata; family Colubridae; genus Pituophis; species Pituophis catenifer. Next base: position 75,693,630 of record NW_027256886.1, on the reverse strand, counting down.
TGAACTGATGGCTTTTTCATACCAGCCATGGGAAATTGGCATATAACAGCCCATGACGTGGGTCCATCTAGCTGACATCTAAGTTATGATCTTTCTCGTCAGCTTTGCATGTCTTCATTCATAAATCTTTTTCAGACAATTCGTGTTGCGCCTCAGTTTTAAAACAGCCGCAGACATGTGTACTTAAACATGCGCCTATTTTGAGCCTAATTAGTCACACTCTAAACTCCAAAGTATGTTTTGTTCTAAAATACATTTTTAAAAAAGCCAATCATGTCTGAGGCCATGACTAAACTGCACAATTGAAAGAATGGCCTAAACGGAAGAGTAATTACCTTCTAATCCACATATTGGCACTGTGGATGAAGTTGGTTGCTTGGAAGTACAAAATAACTGGACTTACCTGTATTCTCTGAAACAGGGGTCTCCAACCTTGGCAACTTTAAGACCTGTGGACTTCAATTCCCAGAATTCCTCAGCCAGCTTCTAGGAGTTGAAGTCCACAAGTCTTAAAATTGCCCAGGTTGGAGACCACTGCTCTGAAAGACATCAAGAACCAAACAGAACCTCCTTCCAGTAACTTCGGGCTTTACAGGTAGTCCTCGGCTTATGACCCCAATTGAGTCCAAAATTTCTTTTGCCAAGCAAGAAAGTTGTGAGGTGATGTTTTGCCCCATTTTACGAACTTTCTTGCTACAGTCGTTAAGTGAATCACTGCAGTTGCTAAATTAGTGGCACAGTTGTTACGTGAATCTGGCTTCCCCTTTGACTTTGCTTGTCAGAAGGTCGCAAAAGAGGATCCCATGACTATGGGACACTGCAACCGTCATAAATACATGCCAATTGCCAAGCGTCTGATTTTTGATCATGTGACCATGGGGATGCTACAATGCTTGTAAGTGTGAAAAATGGTCATAAGTCACTAGAATGGAATGGAATGGAATGAATGGAATAGGAATAGGAATAGGAATAGGAATAGGAATAGGAATAGGAATAGGAATAGGAATAGGAATAGAATAGAATAGAATAGAATAGAATAGAATAGAATAGAATAGAATAGAATAGAATAGAATAGAATAGAATAACAGAGTTGGATGGGACCTTAGAGGTCTTCTAGTCCAACCCCCTACTCAGGCAGGAAACCCTAAACCACTTCAGATAAATGGTTATCCAACATCTTCTTAAAAAACTTCCAGTGTTGGAGCATTCCCAACCTCTGGAGGCAAGTTGTTCCACTGATTAATTGTTCTGTCAGGAAATTTCTCCTTAGTTCTAGGTTTTTTTCAGTTGCATTGTAACTTGGAATGGTGACTATGGTTGTAAATCGAGGACTATCTATAATTCTAAGATATATTCAACAAAAAAAAAAACATATGGCAGAATTGGCTATTTTATATCAAGCGGACATACCGAATGGTTAAAATGCAGCTTTGGTTTGGAATCTTCAATTTTTGCTTTCCCATTTATTTCTGCTGCCTTTGTACCGCTTTGCAAGCGTTCAGGGGCCAGGCTAGTTCTTAGGTGGGACTTTGCACACCATGAGTTTTTATATCAAATGCCCAGATCCAGCTGAAATCCCACAAAATTGTTACTGGTAGCTTTCCTGCTGCTCCTGTGCACAGGAGTGCCAAAAATGCGGGCTTCTTCCTTCAGCTATTATACATTTTGACTTTTGTGGAGTTACAAAAATAATAATAATAATGTCATTTTCCCCCCTATGTCTGTTAAAGAAAATGTCTTGGTTTTTTGTTTTTTTTTTAAATCCCCTCCCTCCAAATTGTGGATAAGTGGTTGGTATAGCAACGGAGAAATCTTTCTTTTCGATCAAAAATAAACCACTAGAGTGTGTGTGTGTGTGGGGAGGGGTTTGAACAAGAATAAAATAATAATAATAAAAATAAACACTTTAATAACATCATGCCAAGTGGAAAGTGTTTGGAAGAAGAAAAAGAGAAACATTTATGTGGGGTGGGGAGTTTTGGCAAGAGAAATCTTTTGGCCCTGCAAGCTTTCAGTTCCCTTGTCGTATTAGCTTCTGGTTCAGAGGTGGGTTTCAGCAGGTTCTGACCAGTTCTGGAGAACCAGTAGCGGACATTTTGAGTCGTTCAGAGAACCGGTAGTAAAAATTCTGACTGGCCCCGCCCCCATCTATTCTCTGCCTCCCGAGTCCCAGCTGATCGGGAGGAAATGAGGATTTTGCAGTATCCTTCCCCTGGATTGGGGAGGGAATGGAGATTTTACAGTATCCTTCTCCTGCCACGCCCACAAAGCCACGCCCAGCAAGCCACACCCACAGAATAGGTAGTAAAACATTTTGAAACCCACCACTCTTCTGGTTACCAAAAATTAACCTCCCCCCCCCCAAAAAAAAACCAGATCAATTGCTGATGTATGTTTCTCAGTCCTCTGGCATTTTATTTTAGTCATTTATTTGATTTATCAATTTGTTATAACCACCCATCTAATAAACGTGACTCCGGGCAGCATACAATAACACAAACAGTTTTAAAAATAAATAAATAAATAAATCAACACCACTATTAAAAGCAATTACACGTAGTCCTTGACTTACAACCATTTGTATAGTGACCATTCAAAGTTACAACAGCACTGAAAACAATGACTTATGGCCCGTGGTGAGCTGCTGCCAGTTGTAACATCCGGTTCGCCCAGAACTGAAAATGTGAGCGCATGCGCGCAGCATCGAAAAACCGGCGATTATACAGGACGTGATAGCACCAGGGTGGATGGACGGGGCCAGCCGCTGATCGGAACTACCGGTTCACTCAAACCGGTCTGAACCATCAGAACCCCACCACTGCTTATGGCTGTTTTTCACATTGATGACCATTGCAGCATTCCCATGGTCATGTGATCAAAATCTGGACGCTTGGCAACTGGCATGTATTTATGATAGTTGCACAATCCCGGGGTCACATGATCAACATTTGTAATTTTCACAGCTGGCTTCTGAGAAGCAAAGTCAACGTGGGACGCCAGATCTGTTTAATGACCGTGTGGTTAAAATGAGGCGCAACTCACCTTAACAACTGCCTCGCTTAGCAACAGAAACTTTGAGCTCAATTATGGTCATAAATTGAGGGCCGCCTGTGAACGTAAATATAAATAAGATAGTGAAATAATGGACCAATATCCCATATACTGTACACCATAACCATCCTGCTGGTTCCCTATTTCCGTGGGATTCCCAAGACTTCTGGAAAAACCATGTTTAAGAGACCTCTGGAAGGCTAATAGGGTTGGGGTTAATCTCACCATGGAGGAAATGAACATGTACCTGCACTCCTACTTAGTGGCATTCTCAACATTATGGGAAAGAGTTTTTATATTTTAATCCTGGCCCCAGAAAGGAGGGGGAACCAAGTATGCATGCCCTACTCTTGAGTGATCCCTCTTCTCTGTGTTGTGTTATTTCTGCTCTGAGTCCATCCCCTGCCCCATTTGTTGTAAACTAGGTTGGATGGCCAGTGGAATCTTATTGTTGTGGCCTGTTGACCACCAGCCCCTCCGGCTGCTGAATCAGATGGGGAAGCGGAGTGGAAGTTGGGGCCAGCAACAAGACAATCAGAGAGCTCCGAGGGAGAAGAGGGAATGGAGTTGTCAGAGATAGAGACAGAAGCAGAGCCTGGGCTGTCCATCAGCCCCCAGATGGAGAGGCAACAGCCCCCAGTCCAGGGATGGCTGATGAGGAAGAGGAGGAACATCTGGGTCCAGTGCCTGACACGCAGATGCACAGAAAACAGAGGAGAGGAGAGCAGCAGGACGCTATGGGCTGGTCCTTGGGATGGAAGAGTCACCGCTGCTAGCTAAGCTCAACCCTAGTTCTGGGGATAAAAGGCAGGAGGTGGAGACAAATAGATGTGGCACACAACTATTCGTATCCCTGTCGGTCAACCACTGGTATTCTGAACTTCTGAATTCTGTCGGGAACTTTATCGGACATCTTTCTTGGAATCTGCGGCTCTGAGAGTTGGGCGCACCTTCTGAGCAGGTATGTATGTGTCTCTGCTGCTGGATAAGAGCGAGCACACCTTCCTGGACTAATAAAGGGAATGTTTATTTACAAACAGGGTACTTGTCATGTTTGGGACCTGGGTTAGAACCCTTATTTCAAAACTGGTGACGGGCAAAAGGCATTCATATAAATAAATGTATCACTTTGATTCTGCAGTCAAAGACACCATTCATTCACCATGGTATCTATTGTTTGCTTTAGAAGAGGGGGACGGTTAATAAATGCACAGCACTGATGAAGCCATGAACAGACCAATCATGTTTGACTTACTTTTTCAAGGTTTATAAGCCAGTTTTTATTAGGCTAAGCAGAGACGTGGGGGAGGGATTGCAATCAAGGAGTCAAAGCCCCACACCCCCCCTTTAAAAAAAAAACCTGTATGTGATATGCGTCACGGTGTGATGGGGTTCATTTTGGGGCTGGAGGTTTATTTCAAAGCTAAATTGGCACAGAAGTATGTGATAGAGGAGGGGGTTTTATGTTGGTTTTTTTACTACCCTGTTTTCCCCAAAATAAGACATCCCCTGATAATAAGCCCAATCGGGCTTTTGAGTGCATGGCAATAAGGCCAAGCGCTTATTTCAGGGTTCAAAAAAATATAAGACAGGGTCTTATTTTCGAGGAAACATGGTATACACAGATGGTATTTACAGAAGGGTTACCTCACATGTCTCCCTACTTTCCTACCTTTTCCCCCCTCTATTTTTTCTGCTCCTTCCATCTTTTCTCTCTTTTTCCCTCCTTACATTTTAGGCTTGATAAGAGGAAGGGAAAGGGGAGAAGTGAGGAGAGGAAAGGAGAGGAATGGAAAGGAAATCAATAGCAATAATTGCAGCCATGACAGGGCCTCTAAATCCACATGACACATATATAAAAAGAGGCAGGGCTTCTATGGTGCCCCCTTGACTTTTTTTTTTTTTTTAACCTCAATGAACATGTCTGACTAAGCAAGGCTTAGCATCTTGTGTAAACACAACATTAGATTAGATTAGAATTCTTTATTGGCCAAGTGTGATTGGACACACGAGGAATTTGTCTTTGGTGCATATGCTCTCAGTGTACATAAAGAGAATAAAATACATTCATCAAGAATCATAAGGTACAACACTTAATGATAGTCATAGGGTACAAATAAGCAATCAAATCATACTAGGAAACAATCAATATAAATCGTAAGGATACAGCAACAAGTTACAGTCATGCAGTCATAAGTGGGAGGAGATGGGTGATAGGAACGATGAGAAGATTAATAGTAATAGTAGTGCAGACTTAGTGAATAGTTTGACAGTGTTGAGGGAATTATTTGTTTAGCAGAGTGATGGCATTCGGGGAAAAATTGTTCTTGTGTCTAGTTGTTCTGGTGTGCAGTGCTCTATAGCATCATTTTGAAGGTAGAGTTGAAACAATTTATGTCCAGGATGCAAGGGATCTGTAAATATTTTCACAGCCCTCTTTTTCACTTGTGCAGTATACAGGTCCTCAATGGAAGGCAGGTTGGTAATAATTGTTTTTTCATTTGTAACATTTGTAACATACTCTTACAATGCTGTGCCAAACGCAGCACGCTATGAATCATTATCACAGGTTTGGGTGGTGAGGCCGCAGCTATCAATTATAGAAGTCTTCTTAGCTGACAATTATCTGTCACTCTGGACAAAAGGGGCAGAGTAGAAATTAAGACACACGGAATGTCCATAAATTCCCTTTTAGATCTGAACTTTGTACAGGCCTAAAAGCTGCTGTTAGAAAGATTGGACGGCAGTGAATATCAGTCTGAATTCAGCTCACTCCCTCAAGGTCCCAGAAGTATACTAGACACAGTTCTTCCCTTACTTCTTCTACCTTGAGAAAAGAATTTTTCAGGGCCAGGCATAAAATCTGTCCATCCGTGTTATTGGGCAGTATGACAACATTCCCCTAGCTCAGTGCACTTGCTCTTGAGACTCTGGGGAAATCAAGTCAATCCAACATGGCCTTTTTTTATTGTAACTTTTATAAGGATCTTCAAAAGGACATCATAACCCCTTTTACACTAAGCGTACCTAAGAGAACAGGCCATTTTTATGTCCAACGAATCAAACTGTGAAGCCACTTATATGGTAGCTGAATTTATTGTTGCAGCGGTTAAAGCAAGGCGACAACTGACATCCATCATAATCTGACAACGTTCCCTTCCCTTTTCTTTTAACAGTGTGATTTTTTTTATCTGATCCTATCGATGAGTGATCTCTGATCATAAATTAAATAATCGAAGAATAACATTGGCCAATGTTGTGACCTAGGCCCAAGTAGTTATTACCAGACACAATCAGTCCTAAACAAACATATTTTATTAGTCTAAATTAATTCCAAAACAAGTCCTTCAGAAAAAGTCCTTCGGCCTTATCACCAACCTTTGTCTTCTTTGGCAACATGCCAAGGCTTTTCTTGGCAAAGCCCCACAAAGTTCAGAAACAAGAGATGCCAACAAGAAACAAATGTAGCAACGTTGCTTTCCTACAAAAAGCCAAAGAGCCGTTGCTGCTCTTTTAAGCATTATGGGAGGGGCCAGTCATCTCCTGGCCTTACTCCTGAGTCGTCCTTTTTGCTTTAGCTGCTCTTGCCTTCTGGCAGCTCTTCACATGCCTGCACTAGGAATAGGCTCCTCCTGCTCCTCTGCATCTCTGCTGTCCGCCACTGGAGGCTCCAGAGTCCGTGTATCACTCCCAGATGGACCTAGCCCCATCTCTGCCTCCAACGCAGAACCCTCGTCCGGGCCTTCCCCTGACTCCAGGACTGTCCCATTGTCCTCCCCAGCTTCCTCACTGTCCGATTCCTCTGCCAGCTCCGCGGGCTGCTGGTGGACCACAACAGCCAACAATTTTTTTTCCCTCAAAAATTTTGATTCCCAAAACACATTGGGTGGATTATGATTGACCCCTTCAAAATAAACACAAGTATAATTTCAGAACGGTTATATCACATAGGAACCTTGAGAAATATGAAATTAAATTTGAATGAATACAGTGTATTTAATCCCATAATGTTTCTGCTACACTGCATGAGTTCCATGGGGCTAAAAGTGTTTTGCTGCTGGTTTCCATTTGTACTCGGTATCTGATGCATCTCACTGCACTGTCCAACAATAGTTAGAGGGCTCTTACAGAAGGACACGTGGTGAAAGGGGAGCCGCCTGTCGAGCCTAGCAACCTGCTTGACATCGCTAACGCGTGCTGAAAGCATCGAGGGACATATACATACTTGGTGGTGGTGGCACTGGGTGAAGGCGGCCGTATGCGGGGTGTGGGGTGGTGGTATCGGGTGCGACGGGATTAGGGCCATTCCGGAGGACACAGCAGCAGCACCTTCCAGAACACGCTGAAGACCAATTACGCCCCTAGAAGAGGGGCGTGGTAATACACAAGGGCGCGATCTACGCCCCTAAAAGAGGGGCGTGGTAACAAACAAGGGTGCGGTCCTAATGAGTTAATGGAAAGATGGGCTATATAAACGCCCCATTCTTGGTGTAATGTAGCGCCGATTTCAATCGTGTTTACGAATCACAGCGTGTAGCCGGATGCGGATGCGAATAAACCAGCGTGCCAAAAGAGCTGAATAAGGCTGTAGCTGTGTTTTGATTGCGTCTCGCACGGCATTCCTGAGATCCAGTTTCCCTATTACTATTTTTCTATTGTGAAACCTTTCACGACGCTTGTCACTCTCCACATGTAGATTTTTTGGGAAAGAAATCCAAGTGTAAATATAGCAAATGGCTCTTCACTGTCATGTTGTATGCTGTAAGAAATTTGTCAACCGGACTGAATGTAGCTTGATGCTTTGCCACAAAGAAAGAGGAGGTCAACCTATTTTCCAATGCACCAGAATACTGGATGTACGTCAGCAATAGTTCCATGTTTTGTGAATGCTTCTTTCATGTGTGTAGCATAGCCAATGGGTACTGAAGTGTGTACATTGCCATTGTGTAAAAATAGATTTCTATAAAATAGTTCACGACAGATTAAATTGCAGGTTATTTTCAAGGTTAGCAGCCAACAATCTACAAAATGCACCCAAAAGGAAGCAAAATATTTGTTGTCCGGTGTAATGATATGGACAGGATGGGTTGATTTATCACCCAATAGCGTTAAAGTCATCCTGATGTCCACCTTTGATCTGATTGTGACTTGTACTCTCTTGGTGTGCAGATTTTGGTGGTAGAAAGTCTCTGTTCCAGTCCCAATCCCAATGCAATTTATAATCTTGAATTTTAATATTTTTTCTCCTCTTGTTTTCTGTCTTGTAAATGTGACTTCAGTTAGCTGATTCTTCAGCAGCTCATGATTTACTGACCAATGGGTCATGGGCAGTGAGTTGCTGATGGAGAATTAAGGATTTATTTTTTGTGTATTGCTCTTTGTTTTAGGGATTACTAATCTCAGGTCACTTCCAAACACCCATGCATAGATCACACTCACTTTGGCTTTTCCTCTAGTAAGGTATAGTTAGCTAGGTGCTAGGCTTTGCTTATACAGGTACTAGCTGGATCCCCGTGCTTCACTATGAAACTATGTGATTGGGCTTGATAAATTGACACTTACAGCTTGAATCCTCCCCTATCCTATCCCCTTCTCTCCTTCAGACTTGCCCCACAGAAACATCTCCTATCCTATCCCTTTCTCTTCCTCAGGCTTTCTAGCCCCTTCTCTCCATGAGGCTTGCCCCACGGAAGCCTGTCCTATGCTATCCCATTCTCTCCAGAGTTACTTAGCTCAACAGACAGAGCACTGTAATTTAAGACCAGCTGTCTGCAATTAAAGTAAGATCGAATCTCGCCAGGCTCAAGGTTGACTCAGCGTTCCATCCTTTCTAAGGTAGGTAAATTGAGGACCCAGTTTGTGGGGGCAATAAGCTGACTTTGTATAAATATACAAGAGTATGAAGGCTATTGCTTAACACACTGTAAACCGCCCTGAGTCTCCAGAGAAGGGCGGCATATAAATCAAATTTAAAAAAAAAAGTTGGGAAGGGGAGTAGAACATCTAACTAATTAGCATCAGAGCGTGTTATAATAATATAGGAAATACTAATGCTCTGATGGTCATTTGGAAAAATCCTTTCTTAGTGAGCACCTAGAAGCCACATATGTGGCAAATTTCAAGTTTGTAGGCTTTACCGTTCTGGAGATTTCATGATTAATGCGTGAGTGGTTTTCGCTTTTATATATATAGATTCCTCAATTTATGATTGGTCACAGCAACCATTCAAACTTATGATGGACCCCAAAAACGCTATTTACAACCTGGATCTGAAGTTCTGACGACTGCCACCTCCCAGTGATCATATGATAAGCATTTTGGGTGTTTGGCAGCCCATCTGCATTTATGACCATCACACAGTCCTGTGACTACAATTTACATTCTTTTCCCCCCAGAAACCAATGTTTACTTTTGGTTTCCAGCAAAAAAAACCCCACATCCTATAGCAAACATTGGGTTTCTTTAACAGCTGTAGTGTTTACTTAATGACCTCACTATCCCCTTTACAACTGCTTCACACATTTAATGACCATCGCAAAAAAAAAAAAAAAAAGTTCTGGCGATGATGATCCATCTGTTATGACTTACGACCGAAATTGTGGGCTTAATTACCTGTTCCTAAAATGGACTTTTGAAAATACAATACTTATAAAGCTTGTTTCATTCATTACCGTGTTTCCCCAAAAATAAGACCCTGTCTTATATTTTTTTGAACCCTGAAATAAGCGCTTGGCCTTATTTTCTGGGAGGTCTTATTATTTTGGGGCATGTGGAGCAAGACGGGTCTCCTCTTGCCATCTTATCTAATTTCCAGCTCTAACCCTAACCCTAACCAGAGGAAATATCAGGGACCAGCTGTGCATGTGTTTAAATATTTTTGCGGGGGGCTTATTTTCAGGAAGGTCTTATTTTTGCGCATGTGCTCAAAAACTCGATTGGGCTTATTATCAGGGGATGTCTTATTTTTGGGGAAACAGAGTATTACACATGTCATAGTCTTGGCTCTCGGGAACCCTCCTAGGCCTGCATGGAATGCTTCTACCTCCAACACTTTACAGTGAAATAATTGCAAAATTCCCTGGGTAAATTTTGCCTGAAAACACAGGCTTGTGTTCCTATCTTCATTTCTCTGTGTTTGGAAATATTAAAGCCATCAGACAGTTGAGCAGCACTGCCAGAAGCTCCGAAAAGCTCATTGTTGGCACGGTGCGATGTAACCAAGTGTGACACTCGCGCCGGAGACAAAAAAGAATCCAGGAAACAAAGATGACAAAACCTGACAAGTTACTAAAATGAAGATGTCAACCTTCACACCTTATTTATCAGATCCTGCCTGATGGGGTTTACTGTAGGAATTCTGAAGTAGCTTCAAAATGGCAAAAGTCTCTAATCCTCCAAAATAAAAGGAAGGAAGAAGAGAGCAAAGATGTTGGTCTCATGCTGTTTCCTCTGGGTATTTAGGTCCTCTCGGGGAGTCAAACTTTGTTTGATAAGTGAAAACTATTGCGAGATCCCTTTTGATCATCAGGCATCGTGAGTCATCTCTACGACATCTCCCCTTTTCTCTGCACACAGAGGAGGCACACAGTCCAAAGCAGTGTTTCTCAACCTTGGCATGCTGGTGGGGAATTGTAAGGAGTGGAAGTAGAAAAACGTAAAATTGCCATGTTTGGAAAACACAGTTCGAAGCATTGGTGAATGTTGTTCAATACATCTAAATCAGTGGTGGGTTGCTCCCGGTTCAGCCCGGTTCTGCCGAGCCGGTAGTGGTGACGTTGTGATGTCACCGAACCGGTTCTCTTTGACTGGGAGCTGGGCTCTCCCGCCCACCCCCGCTTTATTCTTACCTTTATTTCTTGTGTTTTAGCCCAGCTGATAGGCACGGCAGAGTGGATTGCTGCACCTCAGCTGGGCAGAAGTTTGGCACGCGTGTGAGCAAATCGAACATGCATGTGGCGATCGCGTGCAATGCGCTTGTGCAAAGAGAACTGGTGGTAACACTGGTTGGAACCCACCACTTATCTGAATATCAACCATCCGATTAGCAAACCCAAGAAAAGTATACACCCTCAGGAACTTTGAAATCCCAAAGGCAAAACTTTATTGGAGATATCATTTCGGCACTGAAGAATCAAAACCAACTTTGCTTTTTCCCCGTGCAATGCATGTATAGTTAAACAATAGGTTCGATTTCTCCCTACCCACGATTGGTCACATTGTCCAATTATGAATCATTCTTTTGCTTTGAGAACGGTTTCATTTTTCTATCAGACACCTGCATCAGTGGCCTTGGTGGGTTCTTGGCTCTCACAGTCCATCTCTGGCATGTCTGCATTCTTTCTCCCTTTCCCTCCCCCCAGTTCTTTGGCAAGTTGAATAGCGATAAGATCTAAACATTTCAAAAGCAGTTCAATCTTGACATTGAAATTGACTAAAATGTGTGCTAATATGGCAGGGATGGAGTAGAAGGGAAAGAGATGGGCAAGGAACAAAACTATGGTGCTGTTTTATTTATGTTTTGTAAATTACATTTTACTCACTGTAAAAGCCTTTCCTGGATAACATGGTGGCTCAATGGTTGCTGGGCTGGAAAGCCAGGTTTGAGATCTGAGTGTCATGCGATGGTGTGAGCTCCCACCCTCACCCCAGCTCCTGCCAACCTAGCAGTTTGAAAGCATGCAAATGCGAGTAGATAAACAGATACCACTTTGGTGGGAAGGTAACAGTGTTTCATGATGTCATGCTGACCACATGACCATGGAAATATCTTTGGACAACACCGGCTCAATTGTCTTGAAACAGAGATGAGCACTGGCCCTATAATTAGCAACGACCAGCAGAGTAAAATCCGCAGGGACTGGTTTACCTTTTACATCTATAGCCTTTCTTACTAACATTCAGACTGAGTTCCTCCTGTTAGGAAATGCTGTAAAAAGCCATCTTGCTGTGCTCTTAGAAGGCTCCAGTTTCTCATCCATGGACAGAAATTCTAGCATTGTAGAGTCTTTGTAAATGTTTCATTACCCAACTGGGTAACATTATCAGTGCTAGAAGGGAGTGGGGTTTTATCTCTGTTTATATAGTTTTCCCTGGGAGTGTGGTTTATTCCTTGGTGAATTCTGGCATTCTTGGCTTATTGGAGCCATCGAGAATGATTAAATTGGACAGAGAGGCTGCTCTTCTTTTTAATCTTTCCCCAAATTCTTTCCAAGGAAGAGCTACCAGCAAATCACCAAGTCAAATGAAAACTTAGGTAATAAAGAAATGCCCTCATGAAAGAGCAGTTGTCTCGTGTGTGTGTGTGTGTGTGTGTGTGTGTGTGTGTCCTTCCTCCCCTCTCTCTCAATACAGGCATTGAAGTGTCCAGGGCAATGATGGCAATTTTGAGTGTTATGGATTTTTGCAGCTTACAGTTCAAATTGCTCATTATTTCCCAAACACTGAAGTGGCTAAATGGCTAATGTGCCAAAACCTGAAGGGCCCGACCTTGTCCTTTTCGAAAGTATTTTTATCCTGGTGCTCTAGGAGTTGAAAAGTTGCTAGAAGGATTTGCATCAGTCGTGAAATCCTCCGCGGTTTGCCACCGGTTTGCTGCCCGCGCATGCGTGGTGCGTGCCAAACACACACTGTGCATGCACATATACAGTGCATGCCAAATGCAAACTACATGTGCAGTGCATGCTAAATGCACGCATGCATGCGCAGTGCACACCAAACGCATGCTTCGTGCAGAAAAAGGGGGCTTAAGAAGGGAAATAGAACAGCAAGGTGGTGGTGGGGGGACAGCTATGCCACACAATTTATATTCACTAAAAAGCAGGATCTCCTGCTTTCTAGCAAATATAAATCAGGCGGCACAGCTGATCATCGGAAATACTGGTTTGGATAAACCGGTAGCTTTTATTACTACCGGTTCGCCCGAACTGGTGTGAACCGGTAGCATTTCACCCCTGATTTGCATCATATCTGTCAATTGTTAAGCAAGAAAGCCACATTATAAGCCAGGGGTAGGGAACCATGCCTCTTTTTTTTTTTTTTAAATGAAATTTTATTGAATTAAGAACATATTACAATTCAAACTATACGGTTCGGCAACGTGTAGTCATATTGTATATTTACAAGTGTGGTATCTAGTCAATTATCTAATTATTTATACAGTTTATACAAAAATTCTTATGTGTAAAAATAATTACTGTTTAATCAGAGTACAATAATATATAGGGTTAACTAATCGTTGTGCATTATTCCACATGAGTATTAACATTTGCATTTAATTTCTAACCACCTATACCACAGATCCCAAATCGTATAAAATTCTGAATCCTCCTTTCCGTTTAACACATACGTTAATCTGCACATTTCTGCACAGTCAAGTATCTTATTGACTATCTGTTCCTTGGTTGGTCCTTTTTTCTCTTTCCAATATCTGGCATAGGAGAGTCTAGCAGCTGTGACAATATGAATAATCAAATATTTCTTGTCCTTTCCAAATGTTCGTTTTAGCACTCCCAGGAGATAGATTTCCGGGAGGAAGTTAATATCCTCCTTTAATATTTCTTGGATCCATTTTTGTATTTTTTTCCAAAACTTCCTCGCTTCCGGACACGTCCACCACATGTGATAGAAGGTACCTTGGTGGTGACCACATTTCCAACACTTGGGGCTTGCATTTGGATAGATCTTAGCAATTCTAGATGGTGCTAAGTACCATCTATATAGCATCTTATACTGATTCTCCTTATAGCTTGTTGCCCTCGTCAGTTTAAGATTGCTATTCCATATTTCTTCCCAATCATCAAGATTTATCTTTGATTCGATGTTTTTCCCCCAAACGATCATTTGATCTTTTAATATTTCTCCTTCTCTGTCGTACTCGAGAAGGTAGGAGTATAATTTAGCTAATAATTTGTTCTCAGTACCTAGCCCTACCTTATCCAAACTATTTGTCCCCATCTCTATTCCCTTTTCTTGTTTATCTTTACTATAATGGGATTTAATTTGTAAATAGGGCCACCAATCTATATGGATCCCTTGCTCTTTTAGCATCTCATTGGGTATAAGATTACCACTGTTATCCAAGATATCTTGGTAGGTGACCATTTTCTCCCTACCTAACGTATTTGGGTGGACCAGTGCCTCCATTGTGGATATCCATTTTGGGTATTTTAAATAATGTTTATGCCTGATTTCTTTCTATGTCTTCATTAATGTATCTCTAATTTTGTGCTGGTGGAAACATATCCCTGTCCCTTTTCCTTTGTCTCAGAGGTAAGCGTGCCAACCTCTCAATAGGTCGTGCCCTTCCAGTTGTAAAATTCTCTTATCTCTTAATAAGGCCCACTCTCGTAGCCATACTAAATTGGCCGCTTTATGGTATAGTTCCCAGACTGGGAGTCCGAATCCGCCCCTATTCCTTTTTTCCTGCAAGGACCGTAGTGCAATTCTCGTTTTTTTCCCTCCCCAGATAAACTTCCTTACTGAGGGAACCATGCCTCTTTTATGAGGGAGTGGACCAGGTGTGAAATGCTCCCGGTTCGGACCAGATTGCCTGATCCAGTAGTGATGGCGGTGGGTGGTTCGGAGAACCAGTAGCAAAAATCCCTGTGCCCCCTCCCCATGCCCAGCTGAGCCGCACGATCATCAGAAACTTTTTTTTTTTACTTTTAAAAGCATTTTTTCTACAATTTTTTTTTTCTCTTTGGCTAAAAAAATACTTTTAAAAGTAAAAACAAAAGCCTCTGATGATCGCGCGGCTCAGCTGGGATCGTCAGAGGCTTTTAAAAGCATTTTTTCTACAACCTCGTCGGCTTCTTCCCAGTTGAGCTGCACGAACATCAGAGGCTTTTAAAAGTACAACCTCTTTTTTACAACCTCTTTGGCCGAAGAGGTTGTAGAAAAAAATGCTTTTAAAAGCCTCTGACGATCCCAGCTGAGCCGTGTGATCATCAGAGGCTTTTTAAAGCACTTTTTTCTGCAATCTCTTCAGCCGAAGAGGTTGTAGAAAAAATGCTTTTAAAAGTAAAAAAAAAAAAAAAAGTTGGTCACGCCCACCCAGTCACATTACCCCCCCCCCCCAACCAAGCCATGCCCACAGAACTGGTAGTAACAAACTTTACATTTCATCACTGGAGTGGACTTCAACTCCCAGAACTCCTGAGCCAGCCATGTCCACAAGTCATAAAAAGGGCCATGATTCCCCACCCCTGCCAAGAGAATGGTTTGGGAAGCATATTAAATCATATCAATGACAAAGAAGTGTGCTTCAATAAGGATAAGAAGCCACCTAGCATTCTTCCAGAAGTTGTTGAAGAACCGGTTCTGCCAGAGGGCCTGGGGAACCGAGAGCGGGATGGAGCCCATTAAATGGTTCGTGTGAGGTGCTGTCGCCGAGGTGGGGGTTCAGGGGGTGATCTTATTATATTAATTTATTATATGACTCTTCTTTTATTAGTTTTATAGTTTTTATATGAGATTCTATATTCTGTAAGCCGTCTTAAGTCGCCATGGGTGAATAGGCGGCAATATAAATTCCCTAAATAAATAAATAAGTAAATTTTAACATCGCTATGGCAAAAGACAACTTTCGGCTGCTTCCGATATAGACTAGAGATAAAATAAAGGGAGCATCAAGTGAAAAAGATTGTTAGATCCTGATTTATCCAGGTTAGGGTTAAGTTGTGCATTTTTGGCTGAGTTTGTGAATTACTGGCTAGGTGAAGGAAGTAGACCATTTTTAACTCTTATCTTATGAATTTGTTGATATTCTATCTTTATTGTTAGCTTCCTTGGGTAAGCTCTTGATAGAGGAGGCACAGGTCATTAAATAAATACATTAATAAGACTTGGAGAGGGGATGCGGTGGCTCAGTGGCTAAGACACTGAGCCTGTTGGCAGTTCGAATCCCCAGTGCAGTGAGCTCCTATTACTTGTCCCAGCTTCTGCCAACCTAGCAGTTCAAAAGCACGTAAAAATGCAAGTAGAAAAATAGGGACCACCTTTGGTGGGAAGGTAACAGCATTCCGTGTGCCAGCATTTCAACCTGCATTTACTCTAGTGCTGACATAAGAAGGAGAAGAGGGGGCAGCTGGCAAGAGGACGCTTGACTTCTCACCTACTTACTTTCCCTGAAGATAATATCCCCTAGGAGATGAGATGGGAGGGGGGACATTCCTGGGAGCTTAAGTAGTAGATATGGGGAGAGTGATTTGGAAGAAGGCCAATGAGACGCAGAGAATTGGGAAACGGAAAGGGAAGGTTTGGGGTCAGGAAGTCAGAGTTGGCTACGCCATGATCGGGGACAGGTTGTCGTGCTTAATAAAATGAAAGATTTCTTCAAAGACTATCTGTTTGGAAATGCAATTTATTTTATTTGAGGCGACATCGAAACCTGACACCGTGCACCTTCAGCGTTTAGTCATGACTGCCACATGACCATGGAATTGTCATCAGACAGCGCTGGCTCTTCAGCCTAGAAATGGAGATGAGCACTGCCCCAGTGGTGGGTTTCAAAATTTTTTACTACCGGTTCTGTGGGCATGACTTGGTGGGCGTGGCATGGCTTGGTGGGCATGGCAGGGGAAGGATATTGTAAAATCTCCATTCCCTCCCGATCAGCTGGGACTCGGGAGGCAGAGAATAAATGGGGGCGGGGCCAGTCAGAATTTTTACTACTAGTTCTCCGAACTACTCAAAATTTCTGCTACTGGTTCTCCGGAACAGGCCAGAACCTGCTGAAACCCACCTCTGCACTGCCCCCTAGAGTCGGGAATGACTAGCACGTATGTGCGAGGGGAACCTATTTTGGAACCTATACTATTCCAAAATAGTATGGATGAGACGAAAAGTGGTGAAAGTTGAGGGTTGGATTATTTTTTTTTTAATTGTTTGCTTTTGGTACCCTCGCGTGTATTTGAAGGACATGAAGTATTAAGCGCCCTGAAAACGCATCTGTGTAGTCTTCCTGAATTCACTTTATAGATCAGCCTCCTTTCAGCGTTCTAAGTAAAAAATCCCTGAGCAAATAAAGCCAGCTTGCCAATATGCCTCTTTTTGGAGGGGAGGGGGTGGAGAGACTGCATTAATTAGCTACTACACATCCTTTGGGGTCCAGAAATTGCTCATAAACCATGCTAGCACAAAAATCCGGAGCTTGTTCGTCAATGGTGTGCATCTCACACGGCTTTTGTTTACTGGGTGAGGGTAACTTATTGGGATAAAAATAGCACATAGTTGCAAGCAAGCTGTGACTTTCAAATCCCGCATTCAGCTTTCCATTACTAATTCACAACTTCCAGGCAGTAAATGGGTTTAAAAATATCACATTAAAGGAAATTCTGCATTTCGCTTGGCGTAATAATATCCAGATGGATGGAAAGAGGTCTATAATATTTCATAACATGAGGTATAGCCTTCAATCGCCTCTATAGAGTCTTTGGAAGTCACACTTCCTTGATTGTGTCACAGAGTTCGTTGATTTTTCCATTTGCTTTCCTGGTAAGAGTGTGCCAATTATTGCTAGCAATTGATGCTACAAGGATTATGTACAATCAAGAATATAAGGCCACCAAAAAGAAGAAGCCTTCGGTTCCAATTCTACAATATAATGGCACAAGGAAGAATCTATAAAACTGTTCTTAACTCTTCTAATAAAATGTTTCAGTGACTCTTAAAACAGCAATGGGGCTCTTTAAATACATTTTTAGACAAAGACAACCACAATTGCTCCTGCATAATTGTCAGATGATGTGTCAGAAAAAAAGAAAAGAAAAATAATGTGTCAGATTGGTCCTTGCAGCTGCTGTATGGAGGATATTAACACCTAAACATTCAGTGTTATTTCCAATATTATTCACTCTAACACTGGTGCTAACAACAATGAAAATTCAGAAGGAAGATTTACTGCAAAAAAACAAGTATAGGGCAGCCAACCAAGACAAAACGAGCCTTTTGTAACGAAAGTAGGGGGGGGGGGAAACAGATGAACTAGATAAAATGTTATTGGAAAGCTGATGACAGTAGAAGAGTGACTGTGATTTTCTTGCATTTTCTAGAGGGGACAGAAATAGGTGTCACTCTGGTCAATATATGTCTACTTTTGTCAGTCTGAAGAAAAGTGAAGGGAGAAGGAACAAGATTAAGGCTGTAAAAATCTGGATGACCTTCACATAGCAGTAAAGTTATATAGAAACACACAAACTCTTTCATGCCGTAATATCTACAGAGGTGGGTTTCAACCGGTTCTGACCAGCTCTTGCGAACTGGTAGTGGAAATTTTGAGTAGTTCAGAGAACCGGTAAATACCACCTCTGCCTGGCTCTGCCCCCAATCTATTCACTGCCTCCCAGTCTGCCAGCTGATCGGCTAGAAGGAAAAAATCAGGGCTCACTTTTCAGCTGGGAGATCGCTTAGCAAAAAAGAAGAAGAAGAAGAAAAAAATAAGACACTGTCGCTTTAAATTGACAAGCCAAGAAGCAGCTGCTGGAAGGAGGTTTTTACTTGGAGAAGCGAAGTGACATTCAGCAGTTCGTTTCTGGGTCAGCTGAACAACAAACTGGATAAGAGGAGGGATTCTTATATGGTTCTATGTTTTTGAAGTTTTGGGGTTTGTGCAACATGGGCTTTGTGTTTCTAAAAAGGTTTAGGTGATTTCCATTGTGAAATATCCTGTCTTGAATGAGTTTTCTGCCTGCTTGTAAATGGAGCTGAACCTCCGGCTTCCACTTTCTATTATCTCTAAGCACCCGTAGCTGTTTTCTTCTTACAAAGTTTCCTTTATGCAGCTGGCAGGAGTGTGGAATGAGCCTCAAGAGGTTCCTTTGTTAGCACCTTGATTTTTCCTTGATTTTCTGGGAGCCTTTTCTTATGAGTAATATTTTATTTGGGGAAATGAAGAGGGGGGAGTTTGATTCCTTCCCAGAGCAGGTTAGTGGGGTGGGGTGGGGAGGGAATGGGAATTTTGAAGTAATCTTCCCCAGGAGTGGGGAGGGAATGGGGATTTTGCAGTGTCCTTCCCCTGTCACGCTCACCAAGCCATGTCCACCAAGCCATGCCATGCCCACCAAGCCATGCCATGCCCATCAAGCCACACCCACAGAACCGGTAGTAAAAAAATTTGAAACCCACCTATCTAAATACAGTGGTGGGATTCAAATAATTTAATAACTGGTTCTCTACCCTAATGACCAGCTGGGTGGGCGTGGCCATGGTGGGCATGGCCAGTGGGTGTGATAGGCAGCACTCGGCCTCCTGCACTCCCCGGGAGCAAAAACGGGCCATGGGGGCAGCGCCACCCCCCCATACCCCATTTTGGGCCTAGTAGGCCTCCCTGGACTTACCTGGGAGCCAAAACAGGGTGCGTGGGTTCTTCTGGATGGGGCGGGAGGGGAGGGGCTAGCCAGAAATTTAACCACCAGTTTGGCCAAAGTGGTGCGAACCGGTTGAATCCCACCACTGTCTATATATATGTTTGCTACCACCAGGGCCAGATTTTCCTATAGGCTAACTAGGCTTCAGCCTAGGGCCTCAAGATCAAGAGGGGCCTACATTCAAATTGTTAGCAAAATTAAAATTACATTTTCACTATAGGTGAAAGGGCCTCATAAGTGGAATAGCCTAGGGCCTCTTTTCATCTAAATCCGGCCCTGGCTACCACCTACAATCATCCAGATTTTTGCAACCCGAATCTGGTAGCCCTTGTGAAGGCCACAGTAGAAGAGAAGAATGGCTGTTTCTTACCCAACTCCCATTTTTACCATGCAGGTAATAACCCTCAGTATTGCCCAAATCTGTTTTCCTTCTTCTGGGCATATTTCTTGTCTTGAAATTTTTACATGGTTTAGATGTGGGTTACCTGTGTGCACTCCCATTTAATTCATCCATGTTCCTAGGTCTTCAGTCGAACACCTTTTGTAGGTCCTACCATGGATGCTTCCAAGTTCTGTTTTTCCCCCATGGTGGGTTGATGCAGACACACTGTTGGCTGCAATTTAGGAAGAAGTTATATTTTTATCTAGAATGTTAGAGATGATTTTTATATGATTCTTGTGAAAAGAAAGAGAGGGAGGATGGATGGTTGAATGGATGGATGGATGTAAATTGCTGGAGCCATTCACAGTGGGCGGTGGGCTATACATTTGGAAACATCTAAAAAAGGTCCAAAGTCCTATTGGTTTAATCTCATAATGATGGAGATAGTCCTTGATTTACAACCATCCAATTAAGGTCTGTTTGAAGCTACAGCGGCACTGAAAAAAAGGGGCTTATAACCCTTTTTCACACTTATGACCGTTGCAGCATCTACATGATCATGTGATCAAAATTTGGATGCTTGTCAACTGGCTCATATTTATGACGGTTGCAGTGTCCTGGGCAGTGGTGAAATTCAAATTTTTTTACTACCGGTTCTGTGGGCGTGGCTTGGTGGGTGTGGTGTGGCTTGGTGGGCGTGGCAGGGGAAGGATACTGCAAAATCTCCATTCCCACCCCACTCCAGGGGAAGGATACTGCAAAATACCCACTCCTAGGGGAAGGATATTGCAAAATCTCCATTCCCACCCCACTCTGGGACCAGCCAGAGGTGGTATTTGATGGTTCTCCGAACTATTCAAAATTTCCGCTACCGGTTCTCCAGAACCTGTCAGAACCTGATGGATTTCACCCCTAGTCCTGGGTCCATGTAATCCCCTTTTGCGATCTTCTGACAAGCACAGTCAATGGGGAAGCCAGATTCACTTAACAACCGTGTCACTAATTTAACAACTGCAATGATTCACTTAATAATTGTGGCAAGAAAGGTCATAAAATGGGGCAAAACTCATCTAACAACAGTCTTGCTTAGCAAGGGAAATTTGGCTCAATTGTAGTCATGCATCATAATGGTTTTATGTTGTCAAAGGACCATATATTCTTGTTTTAAATCTTCTTTGCCCGTTGATGGTTCGGAAACCCCTCTGATCGTTTGTGCTTCAAGATAATTGAAGAAACAGTTTGTTAATCGGTAATTGCAGTCTTTAACTGATGCTTTTTTTTTCCTGCTATGCTATGCAGGATTTTTTAATTGATTTATTTTCCAAACAACATGGGGAAAATGCTATTATTTTTCTCTGCTGTTGGGTGTAGATTAAGAGGTGAACACCGTGTGCCTTGATGTCTCCAACAGATTATCATTTTTGATAGAATGCTCTCACGTCGAAGTCACTTTCAAAGGCAATTTGTTTCAGTAGAATATAGTGAATTAAGACCATTTTGAGATAATGAAATGTGGAGCTATTGGATGCGTGAAGCGACATATATGAACTGAGCCGAGGTGGCGCAGTGGTTAGAGTGCAGTACTGCGGCTACTTCAGCTGACTGCTAGTTCAGCAGATCAGCGGATCAAATCTCACTGGCTCAAGGTTGACTCAGCCTTCCATCCTTCCGAGGTGGGTAAAATGAGGACCCAGATTGTTGGGGGCAATATGCTATTTAGTATACTGTCTTTGATGTAATCCGCCCAGAGTCCTCGGAGAGTGGGTGGCATAGAAATATGACTAATAAATATATACACATATGAACAAGCCTTGAAATGTCACATCTTCTGAAAGGCTAACCAAAATACTGAGATTTAGTTCTTTCTAAACTGTGTATTGCAAGACCTTGTTTAGGATTATGAAAAGTTGAGGGAAGAAACGGAAACTGCTTGTTATCTGAATCCCTTGAAAACTTGGAAGACGAACAAGCAGGATGAAGACCTGTACTTTGAAATCCATTTCTCTATTACTCTTTCCTCCTTGGAAAGGAAGATATTGCTGTTTCACAAAAGGGGAGGGGAAAATCCATATGAGCCCCACTTACATTAAACTGGATTTCAGCCATATGGGTTAGATGTAGGATATATCCAGGCAGAGCTGGAGGGAGGGTCAAATGCCTCATCAATCATGCCTCCCTTCATGCCCAAGAGAGATCTAAGTTCAGCCCACTTGAATTCCTTTCTATTCTTGACTCCTGCTAATTTCCTTTGACTGTTAGTAGCTCAGATTCTTGTAGAGAACACAAGCTTACAATAAATCTTTATATCCATTTGTACAGTCTTGATCTCCTGATTTTCTTGGCACTTGACACTAGACTTCCCATAGCAGCTGCCACAGCGATGCCCTTGACCAGATATTTATTCATTATGTATTTATTTGCAAAATTTATTGGCCACCCAGGGGTGAAATCCAGCAGGTTCTAACAGGTTCTGGAGAGCCGGTAGCAGAAATTTTGAGTAGTTTGGAGAACTGGCAAATACCACCTCTGGCTGGCCCCAGAGTGGGGTGAGAATGGAGATTTTGCAATATCCTTCCCCCAGGAGGGGAGGGAATGGAGATTTTTCAGTATCCTTCCTCTGGAATGAAGTGGGAAAGGAGATTTTGCAATATTCTTCCCCTGCCATGCCCACCAAGCCACGCTCACAGAATCGATAGGGGAAAAATTTGGATTTCACCCCTGTGGCCACCCATGGTACTACAAAGTAACTTTGGGCGGCTTACAAAATTAAAAGCTAAAGCTGTACAAAGCCTAAAAGGTATAAATAAAATCCTGCAAAGATCAAAACAGGAAGCTCCAATAAAAAGATGGGAAGGGAGGGAGTGGGATGAGAAGCGGGGGAGGTGGGGTCTATTACTAATCTATCAATCACCAACAACCTCATGTGAAACCCCTCGATTGGTGTCCCAACCCAACTGGAAGAACCAGGTATTTAAGCTTTTATGGAAGGTCAGGAGGGTTGGCGCCAACCTCACTTTGGGGCGGGGTGGGGGTGCGGGGTTAAGATATTCCAAAGGATAGGTGCAATGGCAGAGAAGTCCCTTCTCCTGGAACCATTAGCCAAAATACTCTGGCTGATGGGGCCCACAGCATGCCTCTTCTGCCAGCATGGGCAAGGTGGACCTATCCCAGTGGGATGAGATATTCTTCAAGTAGCTTGGACCCATATATGCAATATCAATGGATTTGGAATAGGTGTCCAGGGTAAGTCTTTAGTAGAAGTCACAGAATGATGAGGTTTGTAATTTGTGTCATTTGTGCAATGGTATCATGATGCATATGGCGTCCCTTAGCCATCCATGCCAATGGTTCCATAAGTGCATGTCTGTAAGTGTATAGGGCTCCTCAACATAATTGGGAAGTCTTCATATACATTGAGTCCCACATACAGCCTTTTGGGATGGACGCCAAATGTGTGAACAGTTTGCTTACGTTGCTCATTTGGTTCAACATATGGGATGTCATATGTTTCTTTCCTGTAACACATAAACGTTGCCCTCTGCTGTCAGGAAAATATGAACAGAATGTGATGCAAACTTGAAAACCAGTCAATGCTAAACTGGAAGTGAAGAAATTCATTTGATCACAGCTGAAGAATGCGGCTTTTCAACCAAAGTTGAGCCAGCTTTCATAGAATATAGGGAAAATGCAATCCATTTTGGCTAGTAATGAGTAATTATTATACAGGTAATCCTCAACTTGCAATCACAATTGAGCCCATCATTTCTGTTGCTCAGTGAGACAGTTGTTAAGTAAATTTTGTCCCATTTTTACGATCTTTCTTGCTACAGTTATGAAGTGAATCCCTGAGTTGTTAAGTTAGTAACCCGGTTGTTAAGTGAATCTGGCTTCCCCATTGACTTTGCTTGCCAGAAGGCTGCAAAAAGTGATCACATCATCATCATCATCTTCTTCTTCTTTTAACAACGCCATACGCCCTTGTGGGGTAGAGTCTGGGAAACTGAATGGAGCTGAGTGTTTACTGGCTGGATGCCTTTCCTGTCACCAATGCGGAGTTATATTCAGCAGGTACATTCTCATCGTGCTCAGAGAGAGAAATATCTGCCTCTACCTAGGATCGGACTCACAGCCGCCTGATTGTGAGGCGAGAGCTCCACCTCTAGGCCACCACACCACTCTGCAAAAGATGATCACATGACCCCGGGACACTGCAACTGCCATAAATGTGAGTCAGTTGCCAAGCATCTGAATTTTAATCACGTGACCATGAATCAATGCAACAGTCGCAACTGTGAAAAACAATTATACTGTATGTCACTTTTTTCAGTGCAGGTGTAAACTTCAAGCAGTCACTAAATGAATTATTGGAAGTCAAGGATAACCTATAATTTTTTTGGGGAGGGGGTGAGGGAGGGAGGATTAGATCATTTATAATTATTAGAGAAAACCACAACACAATGGCGTTTATGTCCTGAATGGGCCTGATTGGATAGCAGCTACTCATTGCATACTTCTCGTCAACAGGCTGCATCCTGTTGAATGAAAAATTGTCCAATTTGAGGGAAAATAATCATTAAGAGGGAGAACAGAGTGAACAGGTAACAAGGGGTCAACAAATTGGTCTTCAACATTACGGCGAGAGGTACTATAAATCTATTGAAAGTTTCCTAATTTGCAGCTTTGCTAAGTTAAAATGCTTATTCTTTTTAAGAGATATGGTTTCATGTGTCATTCTTCATCTGAAGAGCAAATAAACATTTTCACTAGAGCACAAGAACCAAAGAAGAAGCTACTTTCATTCTGGTTGAGAATTTAGTAGTATAATCCTTTGCCTTTTATCTGTATTTATTTTTTCCTTTGTTCTGATGGTTTCGGTGATGTAGTGCCCAAGTAGCAGAGATGTACCCTTTTTTTGTGGGGGGCATTCATAGTTTCCCCACAGTTGCTAGGTCACCGTCACATCAGGGGTGAAATCCAGGAGGTTCTGACAGGTTCTGGAGAACCGGTAGCGGAAATTTTGAGTAGTTTGGAGAACTGGCAAATACCACCTCTGGCTGGCCCCAGAGTGGGATGGGAATGGAGATTTTGCAGTATCCTTCCCCTGGAGTAGGGTGAGAATGGAGATTTTGCAGGTATCCTTCCCCTGTCACGCCCACCAAGCCACACCCATCAAGCCACACCATGCCCACCAAGCCACGCCCACAGAACCGGTAGTAAAAAAAAAATGGATTTCACCACTGCATCACATATACATTTTGATTGTTAACCCTTCACATCACACATAACTCTGTGTATTCATTGAGCGTTTACTAAGGAGAGTTTACCAAGAAGAAGAAGGTTGGCAGAAATACTGAATGGTGTTTTATGATTTTGCAAAAAAAAAAAAAAAAAGAGGAAGCCTTGCTGGATTGCTTTGCCTGATGGTATAAATGGCTTGTGGCCAATGCATTTAAATGTTAAATGCACATAAATAAATGTTGTGGTCCCATTAGAGAAGCAGAAAAGGGAAATATATAAAATCTCCCCTCTCAACTTGGAGTTCTTGTTACGAAAGCATTTTGGAAGGCACAGTCTAAATGTCAAAGCAATGATTATTGGTAGTGGCATGGAAATATGTGTAAAAGACATGAACTGGAGCCCGACCATGTGGAAGGGAAGGATCATCAGACTGCTATGATTACAGCAGTTAGCCGATTTATTTTACCTATGTGGAAGCCAAAGGGTGGGTTGATGCAATGACTCACAGGCCGCAAACACTGTTTTTTTTTTTAAGATGTTGGAAGAAATATCCTTCTGGGTTCAGCTCCAAGTGGGAAAAAGACACTGGGAACATGGAGACTGCTTGGAAAGATGGTTTAATGGTGGACAGGCTCAGGCTCAGCAGACTGATAGCATTGTGATTAACACCAGCTGTCTGCAATTATTGTAAGTTCGAATCTCGCCAGGCTCAAGGTTGACTCAGCCTTCCATCCTTTCTAAGGTAGGTAAATTGAGGACCCAGTTTGTGAGGGCAATAAGCTGACTTTGTATAAAATATACAAAAGTATGAAGGCTATTGCTTAACGCCTTGTAAGCCGCCCTGAGTCTCCAGAGAAGGGCGGCATATAAATCAAATTAAAAAAAAAAACATGGCTTGAGTTCCTGAATAGAAAAGGGCAGATACAGCGAGTCTCCGGGTTTTATGCTCTCTCTGGCTTTGAACTTCCTGGGGTCCAGAAAGAGTATCCTGATTGGTTGTTAGACTCCCAGGGGGTGGGGGTCTTAGCTAGCCTTGCTGGCTGATGTAATCTTCCCAGGTGCCATGTAGTGAGTTTCTGTCCTAGATGGGTCCCATTGTCTTGCAGATGAGGTCCAGTGACAAAGATTGAGTTTCTACCTCTGGTCCATTAACAAAAGGGTGGGGGCAGGAAGGTGGGAGCTGCTTTGTCTTTAAAACATGCTTCTCCATTTCTCATCCAGAGAAACATAATATTCTGCCTTTTTAATATTTCCCAAAATATTTCATTCTTCTAGGAAAGGGGTGGGTGCTAACTTCCTACAAAGGCTTCAAGGCATCTTTCCCAAATGGAATATTTACATTACAGTGATGGCAGTGGTGGGATTCAAATTTTTTTACTACCGGTTCTGTAGGCGTGGCTTAGTGGGCGTCGCATGACTTGATGGGGAAAAAAAAGTGGTGTTTTAAACCACTTTTAAAAAATACATTTTTCCTAAAAGGTTTCCACAATTTTGGCCACTGCTGTATATCTGTCACTGTTTTTTTCCTGGCTTCCTTCTGTTGGAAGAAACATCCTTCTAGGTTCTGCTCCAAGTGGGGAAAACAGACACTGGAAACATGGAGACTGCTTGGAAAGATGGTTTAATGGAGGACAGGATCACATGGCTTGAGTTCCTGAACAGAAAAAAGGGCAGATACAGTAAATCCTCGGGTTTTTATGCTCTCTCTGGCTCTGCATTTCTTGGGGCCCCGAAAGAGTATCCTGATTGGTTGTCAGACTCCCAGGGGGTGGGGCCCTTGCTGGCTGATGGTCACATGTGCTTCCCAGGTCACGTGGTGAGTTTCTGCTGCTATTGTGTAGAGGGCTAATCCCATCTTTGGCAATTCCTACTATGGCTCTGCCTGAAGGAGGTAGATCTTTGTTATGTAGAATAGACTGGCCCAAGCCTTAATGGCCCATTGACAAAAGGTGGGGGCAGGAAGGTGGGAGCTGCTTTGTCTGTAAAATGTGCTTCTCATATTTCTCATCCAGGGAAATATAATATTCTGCCTTTTTCATATTTCCTAAAATATTTCACTCTTCCAGGAAAGGGGTGGGTGCTAACTTCCTACACTTCCTAGGATGAATTTTCACCCCTGGGTAGCTTGGTGATAGCCAACGTCTCACCAATTGCTGCTCGCTTCCTTCCTTCATCCCCAAATATGCCCTCTGCCAAGATTCTTCCCTCCTACCCACCTTGGTAATCAACATCCCACAGTAAGATTAGCCAGTTTCACCTGTAGGAAGTAAGCACCCACCCCTTTCCTAGAAGAATGAAATATTTTAGGAAATATTAAAAAGGCAGAATATTATGTTTCCCTGGATGAGAAATGGAGAAGCATGTTTTAAAGACAAAGCAGCTCCCACCTTCTTGCCCCCTCCATCCTCTGTCAATGGCCCAGAGGCAGAAACTCAATTCCCTCCCATCTTTGTCAATGGACCGTCATCTGCAACACAATAGGACCCATCTAGCAACAGAAACTCACCACATGGCACCTGGGAAGATTACATCAGCCAGCAAGGCTAGCTAAGACCCCCACCCCCTGGGAGTCTGACAACCAATCAGGATATTCTTTCGGGGCCCCAAGAAGTTCAAAGCCAGAGAGGGCATAAAACCCGGGGACTCGCAGCCTCTCCCCCATTTTTCTATTCAGGAACTCAAACCCTGTCCACCATTAAACCATCTTTCCAAGCAGTCTCCATGTTTCCAGTGTCTTTTTCCCCACTTGGAGTTGAACCCAGAAGGATATTTCTTCTAACACATCCTTTGTCAAAATGGACCGGCTGCAGAGAGTGAGAAGCAGAAGGCCCAGAGGGAAGAATATGAAGGGTGGAGTTTGGTTGACCCTGATTGTTTATGCTACTTGGCATGGTTTAAAGGGATTATAGGCTACAGGGCCTCAGGGGAAGTAGATGGGGCAGGAATGAGTGCCTCCAAAATAGATGAGATTCTGTTTCATTTTATTTCTTTCCATCATGCTTGCCCAGGAGGACTGGGGCGAGCAAGAGAGATAGGAAGGATAAGAAAGCAACCAATTAAGTCCAATGTAAGCCTGATTTTCATTTGCTTTATAATTAAACCAGCAGGCGTGTTTCAACAACAGATTATTTGGCCTGGAAGTTAGGTGGATTCTTCCTTGTTCTCATTCACACTGCTCTAAATACAGTAGATGTTGGTTGCGGTGTTAAATTGTGAAGATTTGTTTCTAGTACTGAGGAGGTTTGGTTAGTATTTCTTCGCTGCCGGTTTAGCTTGCAAACAAAGCCTCCACAACTAATTTTTTGGGAAATAAAGGAACAGATATTTAGAAATGCTGCTAAAACACGGTGCAGGAAAATGAATGACATGAGTAGGAGCTGAGGCTAAATCACAATTCACTTGACTAGGTGGCTCAGCGGCTAAAGATGCTGAGCTTGTCGATCGGAAAGGTCGGCAATTTGGCGGTTCGAATCCCTAGTACGGGTCTCCTGCGTGATCACGTGCATGCTTCTGCGCATGCACAGATCACCCATGATGATGTCGTGGTGGGTGGGCGGAGCCTCCCACCGGTTTTTGCTACCGGTTCTATAGAACCGGACCGAACCGGGAGCAACCCACCACTGGACTAGCTTATGTTCTGTCTAATCATTGGTCTGTTCTCTACTGTAATGTGAACATTATACAACAAATTATATGGTTTTTTCCAGATTTACTGTGTCCCTTCAACACACATCCCACATATTCAAAACACTCACTGAGGCCTTCTGCTCTTTCCCCAAAATTCATTTCTTAATCAGACGAATTGTGGTAAGCAGTTTCTGAAATTGAACTTTTTCAAAGCAGCTTATCATGAAGTCATTAATATGATTAATCAGGAATTTGTCGTTAATATTCACCATTATTTTGGGAGAAGGCTGAAAAGAACTGAGCTGTAGCCACACACCTCCTCCTAACAAATTGTCCAATTACGCAGATTTGAAGTGAGAAGATTCATGAACACTTTTTTTTTTTAAAAAAAAAAATTCTGTTAAAGGAAAAAATGAAGGTAGAATTAATAATGTTGGGTTTTCTATTGGGTACATTTAATAAATCAAGTGATTACATGTTGATATTTTGAACATGAATTTGAAGAGGCTAAATGAGGTAAAATACAATACGGGTGCTCTTCAACTTAACGATCATCCATTTACTAACTAATTAAAGCTACAATACCGCTGAAACAAATAACTTATGAGCATCATAGCATCCCCTCAGTCAAAAAATAAGAATTTGCTATTTATATTGGTTGCAGCATCCCAGGTTTATGTGACTGCCTTTGTGACCTTCCCAGCTAATTTCCAACAAGCAAAGTCAATGAGGGAAGATGGATTTATTTAATGACTGTGTGGTTCATTTAAAAATTTCAGATATTCACCTAACAACCAAGGCCAAAAAAAAAAAAAGCTTGCAAAAATTGGGTAGAAAACACTTAACCATCACTTTGCTTAGCAATGAAAAAATTGGATCCCAAATACGGTCATAAGTCAAGGACTACCTATATCAGTGATGGTGAACCTTTTAGACACTGAGTGCCCAAACTGCATGCGCGCACATGCCCAAACTGAAAGGTACGCGTGCACATGTGAACGCATGCATGCAAGGACATGCACATGCATGCACAGACATGCGCAGACATACACACGTGCATGCACAGACATGCATGAATGTGCACTTGCACAGACATGCATGAATGTGCACTTGCACACATGCGCAAACATGCACATGCACAGACATGCACAAGCATGCACATGTGCACACATGCACACAAACATGCATGGACAGGAGCGTGAACATGTGCGGGCAGGCAGGCATGCGCAGCAGAGACCCGAAGACCAGCTGGCCCGGGCCATAGGTTCGCCATCACGGACCCATATCAAAATCAGGAGCTTGGCACTTAATCAATTATATAGCATGGCTTAGATTTGGGTTCAGATGAATGCTAAAATGAATATGAACTGATTTCAATAGATTTGAGATTCACCCAAAATGTAACATAAAATCAAGTCTTTGTCGAGCGTCAAGCAACACTCGACACCCTGACGTCTTGACAGGAGGAGAATTGGCGATGTGAGAGGGGGGTCGTTGGCACGGGTGACAGTGAGGGGTGATATTATGCGGCTAGGTATTATACACACCGGTGGTGGGATGTAGCAGAGCTCATGTTGGGATCTGGAGTGGCTCGTGTCGGATAGCATCTAGCCAAAAGCAATGAAGCCCTGATGATGTCATAACCCTGCGACCGTGCTGATTTGCACTGGCGGCAGATTCAAATGCCCTCCAGCTGAAAAGGGTTACGAACACACGCAAGCCAGCAATCTCACCAGGCTCAAGGTTG
The DNA here is from genome assembly GCF_029215685.1 of Pituophis catenifer annectens. NCBI lineage: Eukaryota > Metazoa > Chordata > Lepidosauria > Squamata > Colubridae > Pituophis > Pituophis catenifer. Next base: position 75,663,221 of record NW_027256886.1, on the reverse strand, counting down.
ACTCAGCCTTCCATCCTTTCTAAGGTAGGTAAAATGAGGACCCGGATTGTGGGGGCAATAAGCTGACTTTGTATAAATATACAAAAGTATGAAGGCTATTGCTTAACGCATTGTAAGCCGCCCTGAGTCTCCGGAGAAGGGCGGCATATAAATCAAATTTAAGAAAAAAAAATAGAAGGGGGAGGAACTATAAAGCGGAGCTGAGGGGTGGACGCCCTCAGCGCCGACTTTGTTCGTGTTATCGTACTGGCGCCGACTAGAAGCCATTGTGTAGCAGGAAAATAAACCGGGTTTGTCGACTGAAGCATTGGCGTCTTGTCTTTCCCGGGATTCTGCACCATCAGCCTAGCGGAGCCGAGAGTCTTCCTGAGAGTGTATTGAAAAGAATACAGATTCTACATTTCAGAGGGATTTAGATTTAGTTTCCATGTCAGAAATAATGAAGATCGTTTTACCATAGGCGGGTGTACCCTCTTTGACTGTTTTCCTCTAGTCAATTTGCAACTGGTTGAGCAACCACATCCAAAGGGTGTTCAGAAATAGTTCAGCATTGTCCTGGAGGGATGTTTCAAAGCTTTATTCTCAGCCCGGTGCTATTTATCATCTTTATAAATGACCTAGAAGATGCAATGGCAGGGGTGCTTATTAAATTTGCAGATGATATCAAGCCTGGCTTTGCTAATACTTTAGAGGTCAAGATCGTGAACACCAGATGAAACTCAGTAAAGGTTGTGCATAAGTAAAAGAGTGGAGAGTTGGTCTCTGACAGAAAGCCATTGAAGAGACTAGAAGCATTTGAAATGTGGATTTACAGGTGGCTCTTACATATAAATTGGGTTGACAAAATCAGAAATGAGGAGGTGATAAGCCGCCTGGGAAAGCAAAGGGAAATCATCAAAGCCATTAAAAAGCAAAAGTTAGACTATTTTGGACATGTGATGCCACACCCAGAAAACTATGGCATTCTTCACTTAATCCTCCAGGGAAAGATTGAAGGTAAACGAGGTCCAGGCAGAAGAAGAACATCATGGCTTCAAAATCTAAGGGACTGGGTTGGACAAAACTCAACAGCACTTTTTCATACGGCTGTTGTCAAAAATAGGATGGCCAACATGATTGCTAATGTCCGATGACGGATATGGCACAAGAAGAAGAGATAAATAAAAGATTCCTCCCTTATTTCCCCATTATTTTCTTTTGTATTTTGTATTTATATTATATTTTGATAAACTAATATAAGTTTGAACAGACACACACACCCAAAACATTCAACCAGATTGGATGATGTATGTTTAATGTTGACACTATATACCCATGATGGTGAACCTATGGCACATGTGCTGGAAGTGGCACGCAGAGCCATCTCTCCGGGCCCGCCAGCTATCACCCATTGCTCTTCCAGGTTCTGGCACGCACATGTGCGCCGGCTAGTTGGTCTTTGCGCGTGCATGCATGCCAGAAACCGGAAGATCAGGTGACAGGTGTGCATACTGGAAACCAGAAACTCAGCTTCTTGGGGCGTGCATGCACACCTGGGAGCTGCTCTTCCGGTTTTTAGTGCTCCCCCTCACTCACGCACGGGTGTTCCCATTTCAGCACTATATAGAGTATGTTATGCCCTCTTTGTTTTTATTATTCCTTTCTTTTTTTGTCATGTCTGTAATTGTTTATTTTATACGTAACATCTTATTTTTGAAATCAATATAAACATTTAAAAATGAAAAAATACTGGTTTTATAGATGCTTCAAAGTAATGTTTTAAATTCATCAAGCTTTTCATGACTTCTATGTCAGCTTTCTTCCTAACTGTCTCCTCCAAATCAAACTGTTTCGTCCTGGATGATCATCTTGGTAAAAGATGGGGCTTATTACAGTCTATTCCCTTTGGTTTGGTTGACTTCTACCCTGATGTCATTTAGGAAAGCTATAAAAACAATGTTCTTCCTTAAAGCCTATTATCTGTAATTGTCACAGTAGTATCCCATTTAAACTTATTTTTTTTAAATTCTTTTTAACTTGCTTTAATTGCTTGATTTATAACTGATTGGGTTAATTGCTTTCCTTATGTCTACGCTACCAGGAATAATGTCAGATTCTGTACTGTGGTATAGAAATACTGCAACTACATAATTAGACAGATAGACATAGGCCCTGGGAACAGGTAGAAATTAGCTATTCCTGTTCATAGGAGGGTATATAATGCACATTTTGTTTCATTTATAGAATCATAGGGCCAGAAGGAAACTTGGAGGTCTGCTAATCCAAACTCCTGCCCAAGGCAGGAGACTTTATACCATCCCTTCTTTCTTCTTTTGTTGTGGTTCGCCAGCAGCCTGCGGAGCTGACAGCCGAGTGGGACAACGAAGAGGCTGAGGAAGAACATGGGCCAATCCTGGAGGCTGGGGAAGGGCCGGATGAGGGCTCTGTGTCGGAGGCAGAGATGGGGCCAGGCCATTGGGGAGTGATGTGCGGACTCCGGAGCCTCCAGAGGCTGACAGTAGAGAGGCAGAGGAACAGGCAGAGGAGCCTGTTCCTAGTGCGCGTATGAGAAGAGCTGCCAGAAGGCAAGAGCAGCTAAAGCAAAAAGGACGACTCGGGAGTAGGGCCAAGAGATGATTGACCCCTCTCATATGGCTTAAAAGACCAGCAACGGCTCTTGGGCTCTTTGTCGGAAAACAATATTGATAGTATTGCTGCACTTATCTCTTGTCGGCGTCTTCTGCTTTTGAACTTTTGCCAAGAGCTGTCTTTGGCAGTTTGCCTAATTATACCCAGGTTGGTGATTACACTGAAGAATTTGTGTTTATTTAGTTTGGACTACGCTGAGAATGAGTTAATTCTCAGCTGTTCTAACAAAGTCTGTTTGTTTTGGAACTGTTTGCGTCGATTACTACCTACTTGGGCCTGGATCACAACATCTTTCTGGCAGCCCCTTAAATATTGGAATATTGGAACATTCACAACATGTCAGCCAGTAGTGGGTTGCAAATCCTGCAACTACTGGTTCGCTCATGGGCGCTCACCAGGGGTGGGTTCTAAATTTTTTTTATTACCGGTTCTGTGGGCGTGGCTTATTTTGTGGGTGTGGCTTGGAGGTCATGTGACTAGGTGGGCATGGCTAGCTGGTCAGAGTCATTTCTGGAAGGTCCTCACACTTATGACCAGTCCTCGCACGTACGACCCAACTCATTTGTTTGCTTTTAACACTGATCAGCTGTAGGATGGCCCTTTGAAGCCCCGCGGCAAGAGTTTAAACAGTTTTTTTCCCTCTAGTCATCAGCTGAGACTCAGGAGGCAGCAATAGATTGGGGGTGGGACCAAATAAAAGGTAAGAATAATGTGGGTGGGGTGGGGGGTGGGGGGGGAGAACCGGTTCGGTGACGTCATATCGTTACCGCTACCGGCTCGGCCGAACTGGACCGAACCGGGAGGAACCCACCACTGGCGCTCGCGTGCTTGCGTGCAATGCTTCTGCGCATACACAGAAGCATCCGGGCGGGTGAGCGGAGCCTCCTGCCACCACCGCTACCAGTTTGCCCGGATCGGGACGAACTGGTAGCAACCCACCGCTGATGTCATCCCTAATCCTTCTTTAAAGAGCACAAAAGTTTGCTGCAAGCACCTAGCCAGCCTTGGCTGATTTTGAAATGCTAAGCAAAGTCAAGCAGAGCTTGTATGGGAGACTACTAGAAATTACACAAGATGTAAACCAGTCTGAGAAGCAAAATGAATAAGTTCCAGAATAAGACAAGAGCCAACCAATTTCACACTGTTGCTAAGAAAACAACATCCGTGTGAAGTACGTGCAGTCGCCAGGAATCAACCTTAAACTAAAGGACAATTCATTTTTATCAAAAGATCACAGCCAGAGGCATCCACAGCAACTGGGAAAAGGAAGACCCACTGCATTTTATGTGTATTCAATGCATGAGAAACCTGATGAAAAGGGATTTTCATGGCCTGGTCACACCCACCATTTTGAAATCTGAGACCATTGCTACAGATGTTTTGGTGATATATCTGAAGGAGCAGTTCAACGGGGGTCTGTGACAATTCACGGTGACCAACTCACCATGGCCAACTTGTCATAGGACAACTCACTGCAGGACAAGAGTTGCACTAATATCAAATAAATGGTGGAATAGAATAATTAAGGAAAGGATGGAAAAGGAGGGGCGGAATGAAATGTGAATGTTGTTGTTGTTATTGTTGTTGTTGTTGTTGTTGTTGTTGTTAGTTGCAAAGTCATGTCCGACCCATCATGACCCCATGGACAACGTTCCTCCAGGCCTTCCTGTCCTCTACCATCCTCTGGAGTCCATTTAAGCTCACGTCTACTGCTTCAGTGACTCCATCCAGCCACCTCGTTCCCTGTCGTCCCCTTCTTCTTTTGCCCTCAATCGTTCCCAGCATTAAGCTCTTCTCCAGGGAGTCCATCCTTCTCATTAGGTGGCCAAAGTACTTGAGTTTCATCTTCAGGATCTGGCCTTCAAAAGAGCAGTCAGGGTTGATCTCCTCTAGGACTGACCGGTTTGATCGCCTTGCAGTCCAAGGAACTCGCAGGAGTCTTCTCCAGCATTATAGTTCAAAGGCGTCAATTCTTTGGCACTCAGCCTTCCTTATGGTCCAACTTTCACAGCCATACATTGCAACTGGGAAAACCCTAGCCTTGACTATACACACTTTTGTTGGCAGGGTAATGTCTCTGCTTTTTAGCATGCTAAAATGTGAATAACAAAAATTAAATTTTAAAAAAATTTGAATAATTAAATAGAGTTGTTAAATTGTCCTGCAGTGAGTTGTCTCATGGCGAGTTGGTGTGGTGAGTTGTCCATTGTGAGTTGACCACAGTGAATTGGCTGTGGTGAGTTGTCCCATTCCAACCAAAGAGGGCCTTGACTGTCTATCAGCCAACAGAGAAAGAGGAAGGGAAGGGAGAGAAGGAAGGAAGGAGGGAGGGAGGGAGGGAGGGAGGGAGGGAAGGAAGGAAGGAAGGAGGGAGGGAGGGAGGGAGGGAGGGAAGGAAGGAAGGAGGGAGGGAGGGAGGGAGGGAGGGAGGAAGGGAAGGAAGAAGGGAGGGAGGGAAGGAAGGAAGGAGGGAGGGAGGGAGGGAAGGAAGGAAGGGGGAGGGAGGGAAGAAAGGAAGGAAGGAAGGAAGGAGGGAGGGAGGAAGGGAAGGAAGGAAGAAGGGAGGGAGGGAGGGAAGGAAGGAGGGAGGGAGGGAGGGAAGGAAGGAAGGAGGGAGGGAAGGAAGGAAGGAGGGAGGGAGGGAAGGAAGGAAGGAGGGAGGGAGGGAGAGAAGGAAGGAAGGAGGGAGGGAGGGAAGGAAGGAAGGAAGGAAGGAGGGAGGGAAGGAAGGAAGGAAGGAAGGGGGGAGGGAGGGAGGGAAGGAAGGAAGGAAGAAAGGAGGGAGGGAGGGAAGGAAGGAAGGAAAGAGGGAGGGAAGGAAGGAGGGAGGGAGGGAGGGAGGGAGGGAGGGAAGAAAGGAAGGAAGGAAGGAAGGAAGGAAGGAAGGAAGGAAGGAAGGAAGGAAGGAAGGAAGGATGGATTGAGGGAGGGAGGGATCCCAAAGGAAGGGAGAAAGTGTTGTTGGTGTTTTTAGCTAAGAACAAGGGCACACTAGTTAAGAAAAAGGCTGCAGGCTGAAATGTTCCATTTCCCTATCTACTGAGTTAAAGTAATGTATTGGCCTCAACATCCATATAGCATGTCGTAAAATCCAAGCTGCATTTAAAATACCATTGGCTCTGATTTGGACACAAGGCAAGGCCAAAAAAAACAAAAAACAAACTGTGACCTTCCTCTTGTGATTTAATTTTCAGAATTTATTAGAACATTCCATCTGCAGCATCGTTAGAATAGAGAACTCTTAGATACACTGGGTTCTTTTCTATTTATTATCCGTAGTTGGGTTGTTTCAAATCCCCACCCCCCATGAAGCTGTGATTTAGTATATTGTTAATTTACATGTTTTCTTATACCATTTCAATGCCTATTAATAAAGACAATTCTCAATCCTTTCTGGAGATAGCCGTAAACTGAATCCATTTATCCATTTCTTCCCTTGCCGGACTGCCAGTTTTTCCTGGCAGAGACTAAACTCGGATCAATCCATAAGAATTTATCTTTCTCTCTGGAAGAATTTCTCAACTCATTGTTGGTTATGAGCTGGGAAATTCTTAACAATATTTCTTCTCGCCCAATATTTATGCAAGATGTTCCCTTGTTCTGCTCTAGGCAGCCAGTTCGGTTTGCCCAACTAATCCTACAAAAAGGCATATTTGTAATTAGGAGATCTTTCATTTGTTGATGACACTTTTCATTACATCTTGGCTCTTTCTTACAAGCAGGGGAGAACAAGCCGGACCCTTGATTACTTTGCCTGAAAACTGACGATATCAATTGACTTTGGCATCTAAAACATCTTGTAACCCTTCCAAGCTGCAGGCATATTACAGCCAGGGGTGAAATCCAGCAAGTTCTGACAGGTTCTGGAGAAGTGGTAGCGGAAATTTTGAGCAGTTCGGAGAACTGGCAAATGCCACCTCTGGCTGGCCCCAGAGTGGGGTGGGAATGGAGATTTTGCAGTATCCTTCCCCTGCCACACCCAGCAAGCCACGCCCACCAAGCCACACCACACCATGTCCACCAGGCCACGCCCACAGAACCGGTAGTAAAAAAAATTGGATTTCACTTGACTTTACTTTTATTTGATTTATATACCGCCCTACTCCCAAAGGACTCAGGGCGGTGAACAGCCAACAATAAAATACATATATACAAAATTTAAAAAGCAGAGATAAAATCAAATTAAATAGTTTGGCCCAGACAGATTTAAAACCCAATCAATTTAAAACAAATTTAAACTTTGAATATTAAAAATACTAAAAAATATTAAAAAATATTAAAAATGTTTAAAAAGAGGGAGAAAGTTAGGCCAGGCCCGCCTGGTGAAATAAAAAGGTCTTTAGAGCACGGCGGAAGGTGCGCAGATCCGGGATCCTCGGTTATCTCCGGGGGGAGCTCGTTCCAGATAGTAGGTGCCCCCACAGAGAAGGCTCTCCCCCTGGGGGCCGCCAGTCGACATTGTTTGGCCGACGGCACCAGGAGGAGCCCCTCTCTATGAGAGTGTACGGCCGGTGGGAGGCTATTGGTGGTAGTAGGCAGTCCCGCAAGTATCCAGGTCCTGAGCCATGGATTTTACCACTGCTTACAGCCCATGCTACCCTATACAATGGCCCTAATTAGAATGGGCTCTCTGTGTGTATATATATACACATGCATGCATATAAGCACACAATAAATTATCTGAAGAAAGAAATACAGCATTGAATAGCTGATAGCTGAATCCTTAGCAGGATGTAGTCAATCATCCAGGAATTATAGCCAAGAAGCAATATAATGATAAGTTTGAGATGATTTAGATAAATGTTTTGACTTCATCACAGAGGGATTGTAAACTAGACCCAGAGAGATGTAAATGATTGTTGTAAAACTACCAGCGGAGAGAATTTGAGAGAGAAGGTGACATCTTCCATAAGTCAAGGTAGGGGGGAAAAAAAGGTTTTAAGAGAATTTAATATCTAGTAAAAGTGTGTGGATTGTCTTCCAAGTCTAAGCGAAGACCGTGTGAAATTGGAACAGGTCACACAATTTATATTTAGAATTTTACCTCTCCCCCTCCAATGGCTCCAGAGCTGCAATGCTAGAACAGTTGGCTTGGAGAGAAGCAACTATACCTGGAAATAAGGGATTAATGCTAATGTCCACTCCTGGCAAAGTGTACTTTGGATGGGAGAAAGATGGATTTTTGGCTTTCAGAAGAACTGTCAGGGTTCCGAATAACACCCCAATGAAAGAAGACTCCGAGACCAGAGGTTCCTCAAAGTTCCGTTTTATTAGAGATGTCATATTGGCACATCTGGGAAAACCCGAATCTGAAAGCTTCCAGGTTTTCCCCACCCAGAAGAAAGTCCAAGTCCCTTTCCCCTGCACCCACATGTCCATCACATGGTCCAATCAAAGCATCATCCCAACTGGAGATGCTGCCCAGTCACCCCACTTCAGATGCAGGGCAGGATATCCTTGACTCTCAAAGAAAAGAATGTTTGTTGTTGTTAGTTGTGTCCGACCCATCATGACCCCATAGACAACATTCCTCCAGGCCTTCCTGTCCTCTACCATCCTCTGCAGTCCATTTAAGCTCACACCGACTACTTCAGTGACTCCATCCAGCCACCTCATTCTCTGTCATCCCATTCTTCTTTTGCCCTCAATCATTCCCAGCATTAGGCTCTTCTCCAGTGAGTCCTTCCTTCTCATATGGTGGCCGAAATATTTGAGTTTCATCTTCAGGAACTAGCCTTCTAAAGAGCAGTCAGGATTGATCTCCTCTAGGACTGACTTGTTTGTTCACCTTGCAGTCCAAGGGACTCGCAGGAGTCTTCTCCAGCACCATAGTTCAAAGGCCTCAATTCTTTGGTGCTCAGCCTTTCTTATGGTCCAACTTTCACAGCCATACATTGCAACTGGGAAAACCATAGCCATGACTATACGCGCTTTTGTTGGCAGGGTGATGTCTCTGCTTTTTAGTATGCTGTCTAGCTTTGCCATAGCTTTCCTCCCCAGGAGCAAGCTTCTTTTAATTTATTGGCTGCAGTCCCTATCTGCGGTGATCTTGGAGCCCAGGAAAATAAAATCTGTCACTATCTCCATTTCTTCCCCATCTATTTGCCAGGAATTGAGAGGGCCGGGAGCCATGATCTTAACTTTCTTAATGTTGAGTTTCAAACCAACTTTTGCACTCTCCTTCTTCACCCGCATCAAGAGTCTCTTTAGTTCCTCTTCACTTTCTGCCATTAGAGTGGTATCATCTGCATATCTGAGGTTGTTGATATTTCTCCCGGCAATCTTAATTCCAACTTTTGATTCATCTAGCCCCGCTTTTCTCATGATGTGCTCTGCATATAAGTTAAATAGGCAGGGCAACAGTCTTGCTGGACTCCTTTCCCAATTTTGAACCTATCAGGGGTTCCATGTCCAGGACACAGACTGGGAGGCATCTTCAGTTAGAATGGTGCATTGATTGGAATGTTATTGGAATGGCTATATATCTCCCCAGCTCCATACAACCCCCCCCTCCCAGTTTCCCACAGCACTAAATGTGGCATCCCTGAAGATCCAAAGAGAGGGATGTCTTCCAGGATTGACAAGAACAGGTAAACAAAATACTCCCCTTCCCTCCTTTCATTTTTTTGTGCCACCTATGGCTTGGGCCAGTCCCTCTCTCAGCCCTGGGAAGAAGACAATGGCAAAACACATCTAAAAAAAACCTTAGAAAGAAAACCGATTCCACATGCTGCAGATATATATACAAATAAAAAAAAAAGCATCTTTAATATACAGCAACTGTTCTACAATGATATTAACAATCCTATTGAGGTCAACCCGAATGTAACAATAATAAAATAAAGCAAACTATATGAGATTGTGCTCCAGCTTCTGAACTCCACAGCCAATAGCAGGATAATTTTGATTGACCTTTACTAAACATTCTCGAAGGCATCTACTGTATAAAAGGCAAAAATTTAAAATAATAGAAAACTATTTTCACATTGTTTGGTTCAAACCTTTGTTGGTTTATAAGAATGGGACATTCGAACATTAAAGGTCACAGACCATCTTTAGCAGAACACGTTCTTAACGTGGCAGTGTAAGGACATGACAGCATTGTAATGCACAGCCTGATCTTTGCTGCTATAGTATGGGTTTCATACAAATCAAGTTGAAAACAGGTATCTATATTCTGAGGATACTGATACTTCTCACATTTCATCCAGATTAGGATAGGATTGGATAGGATAGGATGATAAGATGAGATGAGATGAGATGAGATGAGATGAGATGATAAGTTAATATACTGTAAGAGACAAGTCAAGTCAAGTCAAGTCAAGTCAAGTCAAGTCAAGTCAAGTCAAGTCAAGTCAAGTCAAGTCAAGGCTAGGCAAGGCAAGGCAAGGCAAGGCAAGGCAAGGCAAGGCTAGGCAAGGCAAGGCTAGGCAAGGCAAGGCAAGGCAAGGCAAGGCAAGGCAAGGCAAGGCAAGGCAAGGCAAGGCTAGGCAAGGCTAGGCAAGGCAAGGCAAGGCAAGGCAAGGCAAGGCAAGGCAAGGCAAGGCAAGGCAAGGCAAGGCAAGGCTAGGCTAGGCTAGGCTAGGCTAGGCAAGGCAAGGCAAGGCAAGGCAAGGCAAGGCAAGGCAAGGCAAGGCAAGGCAAGGCAAGGCAAGGCAAGGCAAGGCAAGGCAAGGCAAAGCAAAGCAAAGCAAAGCAAGGCAAAGCAAGATTTCCTTTATTGTCACTTTTTTCATGATTATAGCAATAGAACTTAGACTTATATACCACTTCACAGTTTACAACCCTCTCTAAGCGGTTTACAGAATCAGCCTCTTGCCACCAACAATCTGGGTCCTCATTTTACCCACCTCGGAAGGATGGAAGGCTGAGTCATTTTTAAAAGAAAAAAAGCCTTTTTTTTTCTTTTAAATGCCTCTGACAATCCCACCTGAGTTGCCTGATCGGAAGAGGCTTTTTTTCTTTTAAAAGCCTCTGACGATCCAAGCTGAGTTGCCTAATCGTCAGAGGCATTTAAAAGAAAAGAAGCCTCTGCAGATCAGGCAACTCAGCTGGGATCGTCAGAGCCTTTTGAAAGCATTTTTTTACAACCTCTTCGCCGAAGAGGTTGTAGAAAAAATGGTTTTAAAAGTAAAAAAAAAAAATTGGCCACGCCCACCCAATCACATTACACCCCCCAACAAGCCACGCCCACAGAACCGGTAGTAACAAATTTTAGATTTCACCACTGGGAAGGATACTGTAAAATCTCCATTCCCATCCCACTTCAGGGAAAGGATACTGCAAAATCTCCATTCCCATCCCACTCCAGGGGAAGGATACTATAAAATCTCCATTCCCATCCCACTCCAGGGGAAGGATACTGCAAAACTCCCATTTCCTCCTGATCAGCTGGGACTCAAGAGGCAGAGAATAGATGGGGGCGGGACCAGTCAGAATTTTTACTACCGGTTCTCTGAACTACTCAAAATTTCTGCTACCGGTTCTCCAGAACTGCTGAAACCCACCTCTGATTCACAGCTAGTTTTTCTCTAAGTCCCAGGTGAATACTGTGCAAAAACAGTGGGACAAATGGTAAGAAAAACCAAAAACACTTGTCTTTGCTTCCCAATATCAGAAAATAACAATAATGTTAATTGTTTTAAGTCATAGCAAATGTTATTGGTGGGTCCATCTAAGTGACAAACAAATGCGGTTTATATTGCTCTCACTGCTAAAAAGAAATTCAACATTTTCTTTTTTTTCGTGCCCTTTCTTTTCCATGTTGCCAGAACACAAAAAAAGGAACACTTTCCCAGCTTGGTCTTTAAGACCTTCTAGGGTGAATCAACTGCTCTTAGAAGGCTTCAGCACTTTCCTCTGGATTTGGAAGAAAGAAGAACTGCCTTTTGAATTTCCTTTTCTCAGCGGTAAAGAAAAAAAAATATATAGTATGGCTGTTTTTCTCAAAGGACAACCTGAAGTTCACTTTTAAGAGGTGGTGAGCCAAAGATATGTAAGAACTTCCGTTTAGGTTATTTCTTTGTTGTCCTGCGTATTCAGAGGACTCTGGAAATTCACCTCAGGTAGATTTTTCAAACCCTGCATTTTATGGTCAAAGGGGAAAATGATATTTTGAAAGGCATTTTCCCCAGTGAGATAAACACTGACATTCTGAATGTTTGAGGTCCTTGTGTTCCCAGAGCTTTAATTTCTCCGGCGTTTTCCTTTCTACTTTCAATGCGTAGGAAATTGTGAATCTTTTTGGCCTGGCTGATTTTGGGAGTTTTAACTAATTTTATACTTAACTACTCTTCACTGCCACATTGAATACTTTATTTATTTTTGTTGAAAGTATATTTGAAATAAGAGTGACAGATAGACTAGGACGATATCGGTAGAGGACTGGAAAGACAAAACTGCTTTATCCTATATTTACCTCAGCATAAATTCTGCTATCTCTAATAAGCATTACTTCCGCAACAGATCAGCATGGGATTACGGCTTAAATCAATTTCCCCCCAACATGCTGTGCTATAGATATGCTAGGCTTCCACTTCCATAATTATGGAATCCGAAAGATACAGAGGATTTAACCGAGTCTGTAATAACATAGCTGCTCTAAAATGCAGAATGATGTTTAAAATTTAAGATATGCAGATTTCATATCTTACATTTTAGTTCTTGCACTTATGTCTTAAATTATATCATTTTAAGAGCTTGAACAGAAGATACATTGCATTTCATTTTGTTAGATAGGGCCCAGTGTTCAAGTCTGTCAAGATTGTTTTGGATCTTGAGCTTATCTTTTGGGGTGTTGGCTATTCCTGCCAGTTTAGGGTCGTTAATTAGTCTAACTTAGTCTCCTTCCCAATTCTTGCTCTTTTACTTCCAGATATTGACTTAATATTAAGGGTTTTGTCCAGGGGTGAAATCCAGCAGGTTCTGACAGGTTCTGGAGAACCGGTAGCGGAAATTTTGAGCAGTTCAGAAAACCGGCAAATACCACCTCTGGCTGGCCTCGAAGTGGGGTGGGAATGGAGATTTTGCAGTATCCTTCTCCTGCCCTGCCCACCAAGCCACACCATGCCCACCAAGCCACGCACACAGAACCGGTAATAAAAAAAATTTGGATTTCACCACTGGTTTTGCATCATTTCTATCCAGTTCCTGGTCTTTGGTCTACATTTCTGGCTACCATTCGGTGCTATTCTTAGCACAAGTCTCCACCTGGCTCCTGTGACAAACATCAATCTGATTGGCATGACAATATTTTACTTCTCATCCGTGAGTGACTTGGTCATAAGGCATGACTTTATCTCACTCCTGGTGATAAGATATTGTTTTTCTTTCAGTGTCATTGAAAGGCTAATAGATAAATCTCCTTGCCCGAGCTCATTCATTTCTCTACAGCGGGTACACTAAAGAGCTATCATGGAGGTACTATGATACAGCAAGAAAAGAGCAGCAAAACCCTTGGCAAAATTCCTAAAACATCTACATTGACAGATCTCTCTGTATTTTTTTTTCCCAGCTAAGCCAGTGATGGCTAACCTTTTTGCCATCGCGTGCCAAAAGTGGGGGTAGTGCGGTGGGGTCACATGCACGCGTGCCCACATCCATAATTCTATGCGCCCCGCCCCCCCGTGCTCCCCCCGCTTTTGGCACGTGATGGCACGATGAGCCCGGTAGGCTCGTTTTTTGCTCTCCCCAGGCTCCAGAGCCTTTCTAGGAGCCTGGGGAGGGCAAAAACAGCCTTCCCCACCCCCCCTCCAGAGGCCCTCCGGAGGCCGGAAACAGTGTGTTTCCTGACTTCTGGTGGGCCGAAAAGGCCCGAAAATCAGCTGGCTGGCACACGCATGCGTGCCGGAGCTGAACTCGCGTGCCCACCGATATGGCTCCGCGTGCCACCCGTGGCACCCGTGCCATAGGTTCGCCATCACGGAGCTAAGCCATATCCTTAACCTCCATGAGGCAGCTCTGATTTGCCTGGATGACATTGTTCATTCCACAAAGATAACACAGGGTGTTTGTTCACAGTGGAGGAGATTTCCAGTGCTGATAGCTGCTTTAAAGGGATTCCTGTGTTGGTCTCCTTAGACAGGGGTCAGCAACCCACAGCTCTGGAGCCGCATGTGGCTCTTTCATCCCTCTGCTGCGACTCCCTGTCGCTGGTTGGCACCACAATTTTGAGAGGAGCTTCCGGCGGGGGTGGGGGAAGCATGACATACCAGGAGGAAGCTCAATGGCAAAGGGTGGGCTTTCCAGTCGGTTTCACAATTGATAGAGCTGTTGGTTAGGACAGGTAGAGGAAAAAGGGCACCTCACTAGGAGGAGACTCTATGGTGGGGGAATCGGACTTCCGGTTGGCTCCAGAACTGAATGGGGAGCATCTGGTTAGGACCTTTGTGGATCTTTGAGGGTTTAAGGTTGCTGATCCCTGCCTTAGACATAAGATTCAATAGGTTCCATTCTAAGAGACAAACAGCCCATTTGACTTTTGTTAAAGTCAATCAACAAAAGTCTAGGAGGTTGATGCCCGATCCCATCATCTTGAAAGAAGTGGGTTGCAGATAGACAGTCCATGCATCTCACAATCAGAAATGTATGAGTAAGCAGAAAAGCAGCGATATCTGGTTTAGCATTTCCCCTATGGGGGGAAAATGGGATATTCCATTCCCAGCTGACATTTCAGTGGTGTTTACCCTTCCATCAAAGCCCATTACGGTAATGTTCATCTTTCTCCAATTAAAAATCTATTTAAAAACTGTATGAAAAAAAACTGGACCGAAGTTGTTTGCACAGTGCAGTAATTATATATATATATATATATATATATATATATATATATATATATATATATTAAAAAAAAAATCTATACCAGGGAAATTTGCATTTTAAAAGCCTGCATTAGGGAAATTTATGTTTAATGCAAATAAGGGGAATTTGCATTTTAAAAAGGTTCTTGGGCAATTTACATTAAAAGTTATGTAAATTAGACAAAGATGCATAGAAAGTTTTCACAGATTACCAGGCGCTGAGAAAGCAAATGGTTACAAAATTTTCTACGAACTTTAAAAAAAGAAAGAAAAAAAAAGAAACTAAACCCACGAGTAGTCGGTTTTCTCCAAATTGAATTCAACTCCTGTGACTTAATGCTGCCCTAATAATGTAGTCAATATTTTTTTTTCACGTTTTCTACATCCCTAATCAGGTTTTATGGTCATACTAATGATGAAACTGCATTTCTATGAAAATTGATTTTGAAGGGTTTCACCTGCAACAGGTCCTTTTTTTATTTCATGCAGAAATAATGCACGGGGACTCCTTTGGATTGTGATGTTTGCAAAAGCTTCAAACACAACCTGAAATCTCAAAGCCGACAAGGGAAATGTAGTTAATAAAGCATCTGTTTCTCTCGATGTATTACTTGAGTAGAGGATTCTGTACCCTTAAGATCTGGAAGAAAAGTGGTGGCCATTGTTAGAAGAGGCAGGGAGGGAGTAGAGAAGCAGGAGAAAGAAACCTCCCAGATATCAGTTGACTGATGACTTGCAATTTATAAACTCTCCCGTGAAATGGATTTCCAACGATATTTATTGCAATATGACTGCTGGGCAGTTCAAAAATCAATTCTGTAAATGTAAAGAGAAAGGGCGAAATTGTTAATGCGTGTTTTATATGAACATCAAAGCAGTGTCTTCCCCCTGTAAAATAGGAGCTATTTGTCCCATGCTCAGTGCCAAAACAAGGAATCTGCAATCTCCTTTTTAAAAACTTTATTGTCATTGTACATATATACACAGTATACCCATACAACGAAATTCACTTAACACCCAAAGACCAGGCCCAACACACATAACAATCCCCAAACACCCCCACCCACCCACCACAAATTCCCCACTCCTAAACCACCCAAACATCCACACAACAGACCAAGTAATGCTGTCCAACAGCTCACTGATGGTGGCCCTTTAGTTCATTGTTGAGTGCAATTATAGCTCTGGGATAAAAACTATTCAGAAAATGTGGGGTCCGAGTTTTAATTGTTGTGCATCTTCTGCCGGAAGGCAACAGTCCAAAAAGATTGTAAGCAGTATGGGAAGAGTCTCATGCAACTTCCTCAAACAGCGAGATTTGAAGATGTCATCCATGGCTGGGTAGCTGGAGCCCGATGATATTCTGGGCAGTTTTAATGATTCTCTGTAGAGCTTTTTTGTCCGCTACAGAGCTGCTCCCATACCATGCAAGAATGTCGTATGTCAGGACACTCTCAATGGTGCTGCGATAGTAGGACAGAAGGAGATACTGAGATAGATTTATCTTCCTGAGCATTCTCAGGAAGTACAGCCTCTTCTGTGCCTTCTTCACAAGTGTGTTAACATTCATAGTCCATGAGAGGTCCTTCGAGATATAAATGCCCAGAAATTTCTGGTAACAAACAAAACCTGGAATATTCCCGATGCCTTTTGACCCAAGATGATGATGATGATGATGATGATGATGATGATGATGATGATGATGATGATTAATTCAATTTGAATGCCACCCCTCTCCGAAGACTCAGGGCGGCCCACAATGCATTTAAAATCATTATAAAAAAACATATAAACATTAAAAACATTAAAAAACATTAAAACTCATTCACATCATTCATGGCCGGATCTCGCCGGATCGCAAAAGCGAGATCAACAGCCCCAGGCCTGCTGGAAAAGCCAGGTCTTCACTACTTTTTGGAAGGCCAATAGGGTGGGGATGGTCCGGACCTCAGGAGGTAACTGGTTCCAGAGAGCTGGGGCAGCCACAGAGAAGGCCCTCCCCCGCGGACCCGCCAGCCAGCATTGTTTAACTGACGGGACCCGGAGGAGACCAACTCTGTGGGATCTTACCAGTCGCTGGGAGCTATGTGGTAGAAGGCGGTCTCGAAGATATTTCAACTTCACCACTTGAAGGAGTAGGCCATGCTTATTTTCTGTATCAGCAGACAAGTTCTGCCAAAGAAATAAAAACCGTCTAAATAAGTTTTAAAATACACAAAACCAACACTTTGGCCTCAGCTGATTACTATGTTGTGGTGATTCAGTTCACTGTTCTGGGGGATTGTTGCTTAAAATAGATTCACAGCAAATTCTCCAACAAGCAGGCATCATCAAGAAAAAAAACCTATGAAAGATGCTGTGGCCTGGGAAAAAAGGGCTCTTAAGATGGAAAAAAAGGAGGCAATGAATCAATAGGACCTAATAAAAAGGAAGAAAAGTAGAAATAGGTTCAGTGCAGAGGGAGAAAGTAATGAATATGAAGAAAACACCTGAGAACAATCTCATCGGGTGGATTACTGAGAACAGAGGATTTGTGTTTCTGTACTCCCAAAACATCACCTGGGAAATGGGTGGCTGAACATAATAAGTTGTGGGAATGGAGGAGAAAGCTGTCTAGGCTGGTCAGATATAGGAAGTCAAAAGATTCTGTGTAATGCAGCGGAAGAGGTCTGGGATGATGGGGCTGTTCCATACTGCAGATGGTTAGTGGATTAAGAGAAGATTCTGTCTCCACCTTATTGTATATTAGTAGAACAGGATATCAGAGTTGGAAGGGACCTTGAAGGTCTTCTAATCTAACCCCCTGCGCAAGCAGGAGATCCTATACCGTTCCAGACAGGTGACTGTCCAGTCTCTTCTTAAAAGCCTCCAGTGATGGAGCACCCACAATTCCTGAAGGCAAACTGTTCCACTGGTTAATTGTTCTCACCGTTAGCAAAATTTCTCCTTAGTTCTAGGTTGCTTCTCTCTTTGCTTCCATCCATTGTTTCTTGTCTTGCCTTCTGGTGCTTTGGAGAATAGAATAGAATAGAATAGAATAGAATAGAATAGAATAGAATAGAATAGAATAGAATAGAATAGAATAGAATAGAATAGAATAGAATAGATTTTTTATTGGCCAAGTGTAATTGGACACACAAGGAATTTGTCTTGGTGCATACGCTCTCAGTGTACATAAAAGAAAAGATACGTTCATCAAGAATCATAAGGTACAACCAGGGGTGAAATCTAAAAATTTTCGCTACTGGTTCTGTGAGCATGGCTTAATTAGTGGGTGGGGCTTAGTGGTCAGGTGACTGGGTGAGCGGGGCTTGGTGGTCAGGTGGGCGTGGCCAAGTCAACATCACTTCTTTGCCCTTTTTTAACCTACAAAACACAACACAACACAACTGGCTCGCCCACAATGTAAAAGCAGCTGTGCTAGACCCAAAGTGGCCCCTGCAACAAGCAGGAACCTCACACAGCCACAAAAAGCCCAAAAAACCAACTTTCACACTTTACACACACACAACACAACACAACTGGCTCACCCAATGTAAAAGCAGCTGTGCTAGACCCAAAGTGGCCCCTGCAACAAGCAGGAACCTCACACGGCCACAAAAAGCCCAAAAAACCAACTTTCACACTTTACACACACACAACACAACACAACACAACTGGCACACTCACAATGTAAAAGCAGCTGTGCTAGACCCAAAATGGCCCCTGCAACAAGCAGGAACCTCACACAGCCACAAAAAGCCCCAAAAACCAGCTTTCACACTTTACACACACACAACACAACACAACTGGCTCACCCACAATATAAAAGCAGCTGTGCTAGACCCAAAATGGCCCCTGCAACAAGCAGGAACCTCACACAGCCACAAAAAGCCCCAAAAACCAACTTTCATACTTTACACAACACAACACAACACAACTGGCTCACCCACAATGTAAAAGCAGGGGCAAAATGGCCCCTGCAACAAGCAGGAACCTCACACAGCCACAAAAAGTCCAAAAAATTTAAATTGGGAAGCTAATGATTTAATTCTTTTTAATTATCTTAACTTTTGTATTTGTATGTTTTTTAATTTTGGCTGTTCACCGCCCTGAGTTTCCTCTGGGAGAAGGGCAGTATACAAATTAAATTAATAATAAAAAAAAAAAAAAAACTTTCACACTTTACACACACAAAATTCCACATACAGCTTTGTGAGATTTTGTGTGTTTGTGTAGTTAGAGTGAAACACTACAGAAACACACAAAATCTCAGAAAGCTGCACAAATATTATTTTATTTTATTTTTATTTTTATATAAAAGCAGCTAAATTTAAAACTTCCTAAACTTTAAATGGCTAGGTCTAAAAAAAGAACAACTAAAAAAAACCCCAATTAGCTATTTTTTTTAAAGCTCCCAAAGAGGAAAAAAAACCTACAGGCAGGCAGGCAGGCAGGCAGGCAGATAAAGCTGCTCACCGATGAGCTTGATTGCAGGTAGGGAGATTCAGTTGCTTGCTGATGCAATGGATTGCAGGGATTACAGCAAACGAAGCAAGGCCGGCGTGCGAAGGTAAGCAAGCTGGAGGCTGAGGGGGGGGAGGGATTTTTGCTACCGGTTCTCCAAACTGCCTGCCCCCATCGCTACCTATTCCCCCGAGCTGGTCCGAACCAGGAGCATTTCACCCCTGCGCTCCAACACTTAATGATAGTCATAGGGTACAAATAACCAATCAAATCATATTAGAAAACAGTCAGTAAAAATTGCAGTAGGTTGAAATAAATAGGTTGAAAACCCCCACCCCTCTTCTTTGTGGCAGCCCTTCAAATATTGGCAACACTGCTATCATGTCACCCCTAGTCCTTCTTTTCACTAGACTAGAAAAACCCAATTCCTGCAATGGGTTTTCATATGTCTTAGCCTTATTTTAGCTTTATTTTACTTCACAAGTTTTAGCCTTATATTTTGCTTTCTTCCTTGGCTATCTTTGCTAGTTTTCATGTTAAGATTTATTGTTTTAAGCTTTTCATGTTAAGATTTATTGTTTTAAGCTTGTCATTTTTATTTTGTAAGCCACCTTTATGGTGAGGTGGGTGGAATATAAATTTAGTAAATAAATTAGAGGACATCTGGGGGTAGTCTAATGCACAACTAACATTTCTGCAAAAGAGGCATTATAACAAATGACAGGCATGGAAACACACTGCTGAGCACAGCAATTGTACTGATTAAACTAGCAGAACTTCAGGTAACACTCATCACCCTAAATGTGACCTGGGTTTTGTTGTGACTCCGACCCCCGAGCCCGTCTTATCGGAGGGAGAAGGCTCCGAAAGTGAAGGAGAGGAGTTGGCCAGGCCTCCCTCTCCAGGACCCTCCTCTCTGGCAATGCCTCAGGTGCCTCCCGAAGGAGAAGAGATTGGCCAGGAGCCAGATATCACCGAGCAGTCGCAGTCGGACAGTGACGAAGATAAGTCTTGGCTGGATCCATGCCAGCGTCGGAGAGACAAGCGCACGCAGCAGAAAAGGAGGCGTGCCAGAGATTAAGCTGAGTCACTGGACCACACCCCACAGGGGATAAAAGGGGGTGTGGTGGCCATTCAGGCTCTGTGACGGACAAAACTAAACAACTAGCAAGTTGCATTGTATCTCTGAAACTACGTTATCTGCCTGCCTTGGATTTAATACGGACTGGACTTGACAATTCTGTGGCTTTGTGTATTTGTTTTGATTCTCTGTGAGTAAAGTTCTTGGCAAGCAGCTACTGGGTTGCTGCCAATCCTGTTATTGAAGGAATTTATTGTCTGCAAGTTTTATTTAACTCCTGGCTGACTGTTTGTGTGCGTGTGTGAGACGGGGACAGAACAGGGTTGTTCTCCACTTTGAAACTGATTCTCTAGATATACAATCACTTTAAAAAAAAAACAAGTTCAAGTCCCTGCCCAGCACCCACACATCCATCACATGGTTCAATCAGACACCATCCAAAACTGGAGATGCTTCCCAGTCACCTCACTGCAGCTGCAGGGCAAGATGGCCTTGACTCTCGGAGAAAAGAATGTTATTATGACTATCTATCACCCACACTCTATACCAGTGATGGCTAACCTTTTCCGGACTGAGTGCCCAAAGCTCACATCCCCCTGCATGTGACCCGCCCCCGGCGCATGCGCAACAGAGAACTGAAGACCAGCTGGCCAGTGGGAGGCGTGCGTGCATGCACAGCAAAGCTGAACTGGGGCGACAGCTCATGTGCCCACAGAGAGGGCACTGTGTGCTACCTCTGCCACGCGTGCCATAGGTTCGCCATCACGGCTCCATACAATCACTCCTCCCATTTTCCCACAATATAGAAATGTGGCAGGCCGGAAGGCCCAACTGTAAAATCCAATACAAATCCAATAAATGAAATAAATGAAAAGTTAGCTTCCAGTTCTGATAGCCTATTTCCTTCTAATGTCCACCTTGGAATGCCTGTTTGTGATGCTTTCAAGCCATGGTGGCTCCAGGTGACTGCAGAGTGTCTTTTTGGCACGATTTCAGAGATGGTTTACTATTGCCTATTTCCTTGGAGCTGAGAGATTGTGAGTGGCACAGCTGATTTTGTACTTAAAGCAGGACTAGAACTTATGATCTCGCCATTTCTAGCCTGTGGCCTTAACCTCTACACCAATAGCACTAGCCATAGCACTTAGACTTATGTACTGCTTCATAGTGCTTTATAGCCGTCTCAAAGTAGTTTACAAGAGTCAGCATATTGGCCCCAACAATCTGGGTCCTCATTTTACCAACCTCGGAAGGATGGAATGCTGAGTCAACCTTGAGCTAGTCAGGATCGAACTCCTGGCAGTAGGAAAGCAGAGTTTGCCTGAATTCTAACCACCGTGCCATCAAGCTGACTCTCTAGTACAAATGCGTAAAACTGACAAGCAATGAAGGTAGGAAGTGAGATGCCTTTCTTTGAACAATTGGAAACTCACACTCAGATATTATTTTTTTTAATTTTTTTTAATTTTTAATTTGATTTATATGCCGCCCTTCTCCGGAGACTCAGGGCGGCTTACAATGCGTTAAGCAATAGCCTTCATACTTTTGTATATTTTATACAAAGTCAGCTTATTGCCCCCACAAACTGGGTCCTCAATTTACCTACCTTAGAAAGGATGGAAGGCTGAGTCAACCTTGAGCCTGGCGAGATTCGATCTTACTTTAATTGCAGACAGCTGGTGTTAAATTACAGAGCTCTGTCTGTTGAGCTATCCAGGCTCCCTTAAGCTCATAGTTAAATGAAAGTATTTATTAAGGAAATGGAATGAAAAGATGAGATAGACCAAAGTAATTTTTGCAATAGGGGTGAATATCTCTAGCTTGGCTGTAGGATAAGAGTGGCGGTTCATTCTCTGAGCTTGTGGGTTGATTTCTGAACGTTTTGTTACCAATCTAGGTAACATCTTCAGTGGAGTTTAAGGGATGTGTCAGTGTTCTATTTATAAGGGCTTCAGGTGTGGGTGTGTCAAATGAGGGCCTTGTGATGGGTCAGGGTAATTTTTTAAAAAGAAAATTAAACTTGCTGATTTGGAAATAAAATCTAGACCATCCTTTTTAGCAATTTTAGATGATCAGAAAAGGTGCGAAATTGTATTCCACTTTCATCATAATTGTTATAAAATAAAAATAAGATAATTAATTATTTATTCTGTCATTGGAAAGACAAAGAGCCCTTGCCAACCAGTCTTCATCAGAAGACTGGCACGTTTCCGTTAAAGGCTTTTTCACATCTTCTGAACTGATGAGGCCTTATTTTGTCAGTTGATCAACTGGGCGGGGGGGGGGGGAGGGGGATGTATTTAAAAAAGGAAGTCTTTGGAAGGTCTGAGAGGCTATCAGTGTTTTTGTTTAAAAGATGAGGAAAGCTTGGGAAAAAATATGCAAGTTTTTCTTGAATATTCACAGATGCCAAACATATACGTTTTTTTTTTAAAAAAAACTTCTCATATTGCAGAAAGGGAATGAATTTAAAAAAAACAAAACAAAAAAACCCCTCCATTTTGAAAAACGCAAAATAAAAAAAAACATCCCCAAATTAAAGGGAAGTTACAGTTTAATATTAAAAAAAAAAAGCTCTAGGAGGATACACATTCTTATCGTTGATTGGTATTAGAAGTTTGGCCAATAAAAAGATAAACCTGGTTACTTACGGGACCGCCTACTACCACCAACAGCCTCCCACCGACCAGTACGCTCCCACAGAGAGGGGCTCCTCCAGGTGCCGTCGGCCAAACAATGTCGGCTGTCGGCCCCTAGGGGGAGAGCCTTCTCTGTGGGGGCACCGACGATCTGGAATGAGCTCCCCTCAGAGATACGGAGGATTCCGGACCTGTGCACCTTCCGCCGCGAGTTAAAGACGCTTTTATTTCATCAAGCTGGCCTCGCCTAAATCTTCTCTCTTTTAAGTGTAAATTCTAAATTTTTAATGTATTTTAAAATATGGGTATCTTAAATTACGGGTATTAATTCAGCCAAATTTATTTAATTCATTTTATTCGATTTTAAATTTTGTATATCTATGTGTTTTATTTCATGGCTGTGCACCGCCCTGAGTCCTTCGGGAGTAGGGCGGTATAGAAATTCAATAAATAAAATAAAAATAAATAAATAAAATAAAAGAGCAGGGATAGGGAATTAAAGTATGACCATTGTCATGATTTATTTCACTGGAAAAGTCTTACTGGCTTATTTCCACATTCCACACTGCAATTTTGGATTGACGGTTTTGCCAGTTGTTGTTTTTTTTTAAATGCAGACCAAGAGCAGGGGAAGTTGGATGAAATCACAGTGAACTGAACCCACATATGTGTTTTGGTTTGATAGTTGTGGTTCCTTCATATTCAGTGCTTCAAATTAATTCAAGGAAGGATGGGAATACAATATATCAGAGTAAATCTTTTTTTGTGCGTAAAGGATTAGGTCCGAGGTTAAGTCTTTCAAGTTAGTTCTTGGAGAAGGTCTTGCATTGTCCAGACCACCAATCAGTGCAGACAGAACAGAAATAAATGAAAAAAATGGGTTGATACCTATAAAGAAGCTTATGTTTGAACTAATATAGTTTATATGATAATATGTTAATATCAGGGATGGGCTTCAAAAATTTTAGCAAAGAATTCTCTGCCCAGTTGCTGGGTGGGCATGGCCATGGTGGGCGTGGCCTAGTCGACCTCCTGCACCATGGCGGGCTGGGGCATCTTTGCTGTCCCTGGGCTCCGGAGGCCTTACTGAAGCCTCTGGGAGGGCAAAAATGGCCTCTCCAGGCTCAGGAGGCCCCCTGGAGGCTGGAAACTCGCCCGTTTCTGGACTTCCTGAACTTCCAGTAGGCCTGTTTTTCACCCTCCCTGAGCGTCTGCACACGTCCTGCATTTACCTGCATCCAAAATAGGCCTCTTGGGGACTCCTGGGAGGGGTGGGGTGGGCAGGGCCAGCCAGGAGTGGGATTTGGGGGTTCTCCAAAATCTTAGCTAGAGGTTCTCCCGAACCCTTGCAAACCCCCAGCAGCCCATCCCTGGTTAATATATATATTGTACCCATGATAGAAATAAGATGCTGAGACCCTAGAAAGTGTGGAGAGAAGAGGAACCAAGATGACAAAGGATCTGGAGGCCAAATCATATGATGAAAAGTTGAGGGAGCTACAGTAGGTCTGTCTAGTCTATTGAAGAGAAGGGACATGATAACTTCTTCCAGTATTTGAAAAGCTGTCACAAAGAAGAGGCAATTGACTTATTTTCTAGGGCACCAGAGGGCACAACAAGAAGTAATGGGTGGAAGCTTGTTAAAGAGAGATCCAACCTAGAAATAAGGAGAAATTTTCTGACAGTAAGAACTATTCATCAATGGAATAACTTTCCTCCCGGAGTTCTGGATGCTCCATCACTGAAAGCTTTCAAGAAAAGATTGGACAATCATTTGACTGGGATGGTATAAATTTCCAGCCTTGAGCAGGGGATTTAAACAACTGAGATCCTTTCCAGCCCTATGATTCTATGCTCTGTGTTCGGATCTGTGGCCTTCCAGATATTGTTGAACTCCATCATGAACTCCTATGCACAGTCACTCATGCCCTCGTCACCTCTCGTCTGGACTATTGTAACGCTCTCTACATGGAGCTCCCCTTGAGGTGCACTCGGAGGCTCCAACTGGCGCAGAGTGCGGCCGCGCGGGTGGTTATGGGAGCGACGTGGAGTTCCCATGTAACACCTCTCCTGCACGAGCTGCACTGGCTCCCGGTGGTCTTCTGGGTGCACTTCAAGGTTCTGGTTATCATCTTTAAAGCGCTCCATGGCTTAGGATCTGGTTATCTACGGGACCGCCTGCTACTACCAATAGCCTCCCACCGGCCAGTACGCTCCCATAGAGAGGGGCTCATCCGGGTGCCGTCGGCCAAACAATGTCGACTGGCGGCCCCTAGGGGGAGAGCCTTCTCTGTGGGGGCACCTACGATCTGGAACGAGCTCCCCCCGGAGATACGAAGGATCCCGGATCTGCGCACCTTCCGTCGCGCGCTTAAGACTTTCTTATTTCATCAAGCTGGCCTGGCCTAAATCTTCTCCCCTTTTTAAATGTAAATTTTAATTTGTTTTTAAATTATTGGGTTTTTAAATTTGTCTCAGCCAAATTATTTAATTCGTTTTTATTCTATTTTAAATTTTTGTATTTATGTGTTTTATTCTGTGGCTGTTCACCACCCTGAGTCCTTCAGGAGTAGGGTGGTATAGAAATCCAATTAATTAATTAATTAATTAAATAAATAAATAAATAAATAAATAAATAAATAAATAAATAAATAAATAAATAAATCATCCACTCCTAAGTCACCTTAGCTAATAATTAGGAATTACAGAACTTCCATGGCCACAAGTTCCTCCATTTATGTGTTAAGAGTAATATCAAGTACTTCCAGAAAACATGTAGAAAAGCATCTCTTTCAACCACATAAGAATCTTGATAAGTGTTGCAAAATTGTAATGAATAAATACATCTACCTTTCAGCATGGCAGACTATTTCTTATATTATTGATTTCTTCCCCTTCCATCCTGACTTTCATTTGTGTTCCATTGAAGGAGATGGTGTTGTGGGGGAGGAATGATGGGAATGATAAACGCTATTTTCCCTTCTGCCTAACACATGCACAGAAGAATTGTCAAATCAAATCAGCAACTTGTAGCTGTTTCTTCACTTTCAGGCTTATAATTTTGGGCGATCCAAGCAGAGCGCTCTGGCAAATTGTTCTCATAAATTACCCTTATGTCCAAGCTGATGTGGAAAGGGAAAACTGCAGGGAATGAGAAAGCTATACTGTTTTCACCAACCTTCAATTGTTCAACTTAGCCAAGTTGTCTTATTTTTTTAGCTACAATTTTTAAGGAAAGAAACTCCAGAATTTCGGAGAAAGCATGGAAAAGCTACAGTAACTGAAACCATAAACAAAATATAATGAAACAACATAAAGAAAAGAAAGGAGGAATGAAAGGAAGGAAGGAAGGAAAAAAGGAAGAAAAAAAGGAGGGGAGAGGAGGGGAGGGGGGGAGGGGAGAGGAGAGGAGAGGAGAGGAGAGGAGAGGAGAGGAGAGGAGAGAAGAGAAGAGAAGAGAAGAGAAGAGAAGAGAAGAGAAGAGAAGAGAAGAGAAGAGAAGAGAAGAGAAAAGACGAGGAGTGCTGACTTAGAAGATAGAATTTAAAGAACTACAGACATTACTAACTATATTGTGCAAGATTTTAGAATGTTACCTAATTATGACATCACGTTTTAATATGGTTTAAGCATTTACCTTCACTCATTGAAAAATGGAATCAAATACTAAAACCCTTAATATCAACTACCAATCTTGAATATCTCATGAATATTCAGCAGATATGTAGTTAACAGTGTTTGCAGAACAAATATTTAAGATGTGGATAGATGCATTTCCATATTTTCTCTAAAGAGAAAGCATGTCACACCCACGACTCCAATCTGTAGAGACAAATAGTGTGTATGCAAATATTTGTAACTCATTATTATTATTTAAACAATATTATTTAAGTAGTGGAAAATAAACTCTGGCCAAATGAGCTGGTTGACCAGATGCTAATTACTGATGATAATTTCAAGCTCTTCCTTCGTTCTTCTCAGACTCTATTCATGTAGAAGTAGGCTTATAAGGACTAAATCTTTCCTTGGGAAAAATGGAATGTTACCTTAAAAAGCAAAAATTGTCACAATTTATAGATAGATATACAAGACAATTATGAAGGTCCTATAGCAATAATGCAAATTTCAGAAGATATAAAACAATTAAACCAGGAAAGGCACCAGGTCTGCATGGACTCCCAGGAGCCTACTATAGGTTCTCTATATCTTTTAGAAAAAAATGGGATGCCAGAATCATGTAAAGAAGCTACTGTTGCATTAATACCCAAAATGGGACACGAGTTGAACTTAATCAAAAACTATAGACTTATATTGTTACTGAATAATGGTTATAAGATATTTACAGTGATATTGGCTAATAGGTTGAAAATACTCCTACAAGAATATATTCATCCAGAGCAAGGTGGATTCTTACCTAAAAGACCCTTAATAGGTAATGTAAGAGTAGTTTGCAATATTATAGAACAATTGGAACAACAATGAAAAGCAAATTGCATTGCTTTTCTTAGGTGCAGAGAAAGCTTTTGATAATCTCAGTTGGTCTTTTTTGTTTAATGATCTTAGAAGCTATGGACTTTGGTAAGCACTTCATAAAATGGATAAAATCTATATACAGTATACCACAGAGAAAGCACAAATTACTTTAAGTGGAGATTTAATAACACCCTGTGAGATTAGTGGGGCATCTTATTCCATGACAGGCTGTTTGTGTGGATGAGACCTCAGTGTAACACTTTATTTCTGAAGTGAATTTGAATGAACAAGCTTTTAAACAGATGTACTGAAAACCTTGAAAGGCATAGACAGTCCTCTATGAAGGAGAGCATATGGCCGATCTAGTTATTCAAGTTACCTGTTTTCTGTGACCAAAATTACAAAGACTTACAGGAGAGATTATTGGCAGCTGGCTTCTGCCATTCCATGAGATAATCTAATTTAGTTAATTTTAGAATTTGTCAGCCTTGTGAGGTAGTCTAGATAAAGAGTACACAGATTAACAGATGAACAGAGTTGGAAAGGAGCTTGTAGTCATCTAGTCCAACCCCCACCGCCCAAGCAGGAAACCCTACACCATTTCTGTCATCCAGTCTCTTCTTGAAAGCTTCCAGTGATGAAGCTCCCGCAACTTCTGAAGGCAACTTCTGTTCCATTAGTTGTGTTCTGTCCCCGTCTCACACACGCACACAAACAGATAGCCAGGGGTTAAATAAAACTGGCAGACAACAAATTCTTTCGATAAGAGGATTGGCAGCAACCCAGTAGCTGCTTGCCAAGAACTTTACTCATAAAGGGAGGGGTTGTTCCTCCGTCAGATAAACCCAAACAAGATACACACAGTTCAAGAATTGTCAAGTCCAGTCTGTATTAAATCCAAGGCAGATAACGTTGTTTCAAAGATACAATGTGACTCGCTAGTAGTTAGTTTTGTCCGTCACAGAGTTTGAATGGCCACCTCACCCCCTTTTATCCCCTGTGGGGTGTGGTCCAGTGACTCAGCTTAATCTCTGGCACGCCTCCTTTTCTGCTGCGTGCGCTTGTCTCTCCGACGCTGGCGGGGATCCAGCCAAGCTTATCTCCGTCACTGTCCGACTGCGAGGAGATACCTGGCTCCTGGCCAATCTCTTCTCCTTTGGGAGGCACCTGAGGCATTGCCAGAGAAGAGGGTCCTGGAGAGGGAGGCCTGGCCAACTCCTCTCCTTCATGTTCGGAGCCTTCTCCCTCCAATAAGTCTGCCTCGGGGGTCGGAGTCACAACAGGTTGATTGTTCTCACTGTCAGAAAAATTCTCCTTATTTCTAGGTTGAATCTCTCCTGGATCAGTTTCCATCCATTATTCCTTGTCTGGCCTTCAGGTGCTTTGGAAAATACACACAGAAGAATTAACTCTACTTTCTTGCAAGGTAACATAATATTGAATATCTGAAGATACATTTCTCCTGCATTGCTTTTACATCCTAAACTAGGGAGGATCATGCCCACATTCCTCCTTCCAACTAAGCTGTGTCTTATCCAGCTGTTGCACTGGCTGCAGCTCTTCTCCCTATCTCCCATTAACATTCACACATACCACTATACGTTCTTTCCAAGTCTAGTTTTTAGAGTAATCATCAATAAATAAATATCTTTAGCCATATACTCCGTAACTTCTCCCAAGATTCAGCATATTTCATCAGCTTCTGATAACAAATATTTCATACCCAAATACTCTCCTCATAGAAGTTGTTTGGGGATTTTCCTTCACTGGATTGATACAGCAAGATAAACCATTATATGGTTTAATTTTGGCTTAGTACACTATATATATAAAACCAAACACTGAAGTTTGTAAAACATGGTTCATGACTTAACAAGAGTGAACCTAACCACTGTTTCCCCTCTATTCATATTATACATATTAATAGTTAGAATGACATGGATTATTCAGTTTGTGCCCATCAGTCAGATAATATACTATTATAATGTAATAGCTCAGAGCTATTCATGAAGAATGTTAATGCTTAGTAATTCTGCATTAAAATACAATATTAATTAATGGACCTTTGAGAAAAATCAGTGTAGTAATTTAATAAAATGAAACAGATAAGAATGCAGTGTTTTGGCAATCTTATTGCCTTTATCAATGTATTACAAAGATAGATACAGTGTACAATGAAGCACCAATTAACAAAAAGATAGCATCTACTTCTGAGGCAGAGACACAGAATATGAGGTTAAGAAACAAAAACCTAATTGCATTCCCAAGTACAGTGGATATAACAAAATGTCTGAAGATAGAGAGAAAGAGAGAGAGAGGAAGGGAGAGAGGGAGGGAGGGAGACGGGAGATAGATAGATAGATAGATAGTTGGATGGATGGATGGATGGATGGATGGATGGATAGATGATAGATTGATAGATAGATAGTAGGATGGATGGATGGATGGATGGATGGATGGATGGACGGATGGACAGATGGACGGATGGATAGATGGATGTGGTAATATTGATATTATTGAAAGAATGGAAAAATGAATAGGTTTTGTTTTTTTAAAAAATAAATTATGCTGTGGTGCAGGTTTTGAGGTCTGAAAGTTAAAAACATGTCTTTCCATTCTGGTATGTTTATGTGTGTAACACGTACAGTATCTCTCGATATATGATTTAAACTAAAAACTGATATTGGTATAAATATGAAAAGCTGATATTATTATCTTACTTATGCAACAAATGATAACATTTTCTATTCAGAAGCATAGTAGATCAGAATTTTTAGCTTCACATTCCAATTATAGAGAATCTTAGCCTGATGACCTGAATTCCATTTCTTGCATATTTTGGCAGCAAAACTACAACAAATTAAACTTGGCCACCTGTTTATTTTTCAAACACGCACTGAAAATAAATGCACAGAGCTCATGAGCTTGCTCCAAGAACAGAAATCACAAACACAATCGCCTGAAAACCACATTTTTCAGCTCACAAATTTCACAATTAACACACTTGCCCCATGCTTGGCTAAAAATGATCCCAAGTGTAAAATATAATGAAAACTGCAAGAAGAAACCACTTCTCCTTCATTGAGGCTGAAGCTGGATAATTGCTTAACAACGCATGGCAAGAAAACCCAGCAGCTTTTCAGAAGACAAGCATATCCAATTGACGCTACACTGGGGAACTATTCAATTAGAATTTGGCTGGTATTCAAACACACCTCTCTTTGCAGGTTCCCATCCCAGGCCCTCGCTTTTCTTCTGTGCTTTCCAAAGCAGAGAGCTGGATGGAAATAAACAAGGGTAAATATTGCCTTGGCCTCTATAGTTTAAAATGAATTAACTAGTTGCGCTATAATTTGTTTCCCACCACGGAGGTTAACTGCCTGACATTTTGCAGGAAGACAGAGAGATGGGTGTTCTTTGGTCTAATCTACATTTCATAGCAGTTGAAAACATAGTATATAGATAATGGCTCCGAGCTGTTTTGGCAGACTCCTGAGCTGCTTGCATTCACAAATACATTTCTTTTAACAAGGAAGCTTAGGCTCCCTAGAATAGTTTGTGAATCTATAAAAATAAAGTTGACCAATTTTTAAAATTGGGTTTGTGGATTAAGGCACAATTGGATGGGTTCGTATATCACATTAAACCATAAATCAAAGCACTTACAATGTATCTAGTGGTGGGAGTCAAATAATTTAACAACCGGTTCTCTGCCCTAATGATTTCTTCCAACAACCAGTTCACCAAACTGCTCAGAAAATTAACAACCGGTTCTCCCGAAGTGGTGCGAACTGGCTGAATCCCACCACTGAATGTATCCCAGTGCCATGTCAAAGAACTTATCATTTCCTGAAGAACAACTTATATGTAAGTCTAAGGGTTCCAAGTAACACCCCCAGTGAAGGAAAACTCCAAGGCTTGAGTTTTTTCAAAGTTCCATTTTATTAGAGATGTCATATTGGCACATTTGGGAAAACCTGAATCTGAAAGCTTCCCAGTAGCCCCAAAGAAAAGTCCAAGTCCCTGCCCAGCACCCACATGTCCATCACATGGTCCATGTTGTGGCTCCGTTACCTGAGCCTGTGTCATCAGCAGGAGAGGACTCTGAGAGTGAAGGAGAGGAGTTGGCAAGGCCTCCCTCTCCAGGACCCTCCTCTCTGGCAATGCCTTCGGTGTCCGCCGAAGGGCAAGAGATAGGGCCGGGGCCAAGCACGTCCACGCAGCCACAGATGGACAGCGATGAGGGTAATGAGTCTTGGCTGGATCCACGCCAGCGTCGCAGAGATAAGCGCGCACAACAGAAGAAAAGGCGTGCCCGAGATTAGGCTGAGTCACTGGACCACACCCCACAGGATATAAAAGGGAGCGTGGTGGCCAGTCAAACCTTGTGACGAACAAAGCTGAAAGCTTCCATGCCATTCTGCATTGCCAGACTTTTGCTATAGACTTTGCTGGATTATCTCTGGACTTGATTGACTCCGTAATTATTGAGCTGTTTCTTTTGATGTATCAGAAGTGGGGAGAAGTTTTCTCTCCTCTTCGTAAATAATAAACTCTTGGCAGGCAGCCAAGGTTGTTGCCAAGTTCCGTTATCATAAGGAAAAGGATTTTGCCGGCTGGTTTGGTCTTTAACTCTTGAACGTCTGTTGGTGTGTGTGCGTGTGGTTGGGGACAGAACAATCCAATCCAAGCACCATCCCAACTGGAGATGCCTCCCAGTTCCATCCGTCCAGGTGCAGGGCAAGATGTCCTTGACTTTCTGAGAAAGGAATGTTATTATGACTACATATCACCCTGGCTTCATACAACCCCCTCCCTGTTTCCCACAGTAGTAAATATTGAAGGCCCAATGAAAAAGATGGTTTCCAGGCCTGACACTAAGAGAAGACCAACCCTGGTTTAAAAAATGCATAGGATCAGAATTTGAACCAACAGTTCAGTAGTTCTCTTCTCTTCAGTTCAGTGTTTATTAACTTCTTACAGAGGTGGAAAGAATCAGTGCTGGAGGCAAGAGTAATATATAATTTTGGGAAAGGTCTGGATATTCAGGTAGTTCAGCCTGAAATTCTTCAGTGGGGAAGCCGTTGTTATGTGCTTATTCTGCTTTCCATGTTCACACATTGTACTAAGCCAGTTTTGTTGAAGAAGCTACATTTGATTGGCTTTGATCTCATCACAGACTGAATATAAACATCGCCATTAAGATCATGGTTTAGTCCATTACATGCACTAGTTTACTGAGATGATTTTGAATGAGGGTACATGGATGGAAAATAGATTTAACCATTTCCGCCTTCCAGTTTTCCTTTCTAAAGTTATTAATAGTATCTGCTTTATCACTGAGCAGTTTTCACTAAGCTCAAAGGTGATTAAGCCTACTATCATATCCAAAATAAGACCATGAGTTAAATGTGCCTCTCAATCCTGCTGCATCCTTGTGGGTTGTTTAAGGATTATTGTGTCTCCCTGTGCTATTAGGACTTGGAGCAGATGGTTTCCTTGCTTGAAGCTTTAAAATAAAATTAAAAAAAATACAAGATTGGAGTAGTTATTAAATGGGTGACTCTGCTCTAGGACGTCTAGTGTTTCAGTCTGTTTCTCCCCCTTCACAGGCATGTGTGTGTGTGTGTGGAGATGGAATGAAAATCAAATTTTGGAGAAATTCACATTTTCTCCACCCAGCCAGAGTAGCCTCAAAAAGCTACCCTACTGTGGTTACAAAAATACAGGTGACCACTAGTTGGCAATAAAGAGTTACAATTTTTCTGTATCCTTTTCAGGGGTGGGTTCTACTTATCTTTACTACCAGTTCGCAATGGGATCGTGCGTGTGTGCTTGCTTTGCTCACGTGCCCGCCTTGCTTCTGCACATACACAGAAGCTTCTGCGTATATGCAGATCACCGATGATGACATCTCATCTCTTTCAGTTAGCCGGTCTCTCTTGATTTTATGATTTTATGGTTGGTTTTAAATTTTGATATGGATTTTAAATTGATAAATTTTAAACTATGGGCCAAATTTAATTATTTTAAATCTATTTTTAATCGTATTTATGTATAAATGTTTTTATTTTGGCTGTTCACTGCCCTGAGTCCGAAAGGAGAAGGGCGGTATAGAAATTCGAATAATAAATAAATAAATAAATAAATAAATAAATAAATAAATGACATCAGGGGCGGTGGGCGGGGCCTCCCGCTGCTTTTACTACCGGTTTTTGCGAGCCGGTCCAAACCAGGGGCAACCCACCACTGATCCTTTTGCTGCTGTTGACATCTAGAGGCTACCTGAATATTTGAAACTCTACTTAAACTCTAATCAAGCCACTGTTTTTAATTTTTCTAAACAGTAAAAGTGAGGTGTTGTTGGTTTTTTTTTTTTTTAACTATGATGTTATGAGAATACTGGCTTACATTAAACATGTCCAATAAGTGTCAATTAGCCCTATTTTGCCAAATTATTCTGATGTTCCAAAAGCAAGGATGTACCTGTTTATGAATACTGCCAGGCAAGTTCCGAGACTTGCATCCTGATTCAATGGATCAATAATTTGTCATTAATGGTTGTGTAGATGATGAAGTTTTCTCATTTATATCGAACATTTCAGTGCTGGAATGCTGCTGGTTTAACAAGCGGTTTGGTGAGTGTGCGCTTTGAGCACAGACTATGCATGCGTGTGTGCCTAAGGCGCTTGCACGCAGCACTGAAAATGGAGCATTTAGATGCTCAGCTGCTTACCTTCCAAGTCAGCAAAGGTAAGTAGAACAGTGAGGGGGGGGGAATCAGCTGTGTCATGCGATTGAGATGAGCTACAAAGCAGGAAATTAAGGACAGGATAGAGCGGGGGCGGGTGGGCAGGGCTAACTGATCATCGGTGCTACCAGTTCGCCCGAACTGGTCTGAACCAGCTGAATACCACTTGTGGAACACTTCAGATTTTCAAACTGAAAAAAAAATGCATAGAATTGAACTGCAAAGTTTGAAAAGAGTTTTACTGTCCTTGTGCCTAATATATTTGGCTCTCTGTAGAGCAGAAGAGGGAAGGCAGTAGCCCTGAATTTTTCTGACATTTATTTTCTCTCATCAAAAGGAATTGGGATGTCACAAGTGGCCAGTTTCACCTAGGCTGTCACATCTCTCCTGTTCCACTTTAACCCTAAGGTGACAGCTGCATTTATGTTTCCTCTAACACAGTAGCCAAAGGTGACAAGACTGCAAAAAGTTACCACAGGGGACAGTATCAGCTGGCTGGTATGTTGAGGAACTTGGCTGTCCAATTCAGTGATTTAAAAAAATGGGGTTCCACCACACATTTAATTTTTATATGGAAGGTTATTTTTTTTTTACCTGACTTACTCTGATTATATAAACCATGGTTTAACCCAATTTTGTGGTTCAACAGTAAACCATGAAGTAAACATGTGGGCAAGAACATTGTACACAGAAACATGATTGGATAGTTTGTGGTTGAATGTGTCTTGCAAACATACCCTAAAAGGAGGATGAAGATCAGGCAGTCAAAAACGTTCACTTTACAACTGGCTCTAAAATACTGTTTTCTGTTGCCAAAGTATGAAAACAATGGCCTCTAGATGTGGGTTACCAAGTTGTACAATGAATCTTGCTGTCGGGATTCGCGAAAGCCGGGGTGTCCAGCAAAATCTGAAGGACCACATGATTCTTAGCTTTGGTTTAAAAGTTTGGGGCATTAAGCTCATGATTTATGTATGTTTAAAAGTTACTTTTATTCTTAAGCTGAGGATTTGACTTTTTATTCAAGATGGATTCTCACATATTCATATTTTCAAATTATCCTAAGCCATGATGAGTTCATCTGTGTTTTAAGGAATACATAATACAGTATTTGATTGGATTATTAGAACACACTTAAGATATAAATATGGGTTTATGGATGTCTCGATTCATATAAAATACTGTGATAAACTAGCAATATACATTACAGCTCAGTGCAGTGTATTCATTCATATAAATTACATATAAATTACTGTTTTATTAAACTGTTTCTTACGCGTTCACATTTGCGAACCGGAAGAGAAGGTAAGTAAATACCACCCCTAGATACACAATCTTCTTCTCAAGCAGGGTGTCAGCACTGAAGCCATTTTGGATCATCTTCAGGGCTGCCACAGCTACACTAGTTGGAGCTGTGGGAACAGGAAGGTGGGATAGAGATAGCTGGGGACATGTAGTCAAAATAAAATTCTTTCTCCTGGAAACCAAGGACGTTTTCACCAGGTGTTGAGTAGGCGTGGACTGAAACCAACTGGGCTTGGGGTTGTGACTGGATTGGACCATGTGATGGACATGTGGACTGGGGGAAAGAACTTTGGTTTTTTTAATTTGGGTGGGGAAAACCGCGGGACCTTCAGAGTCGAGTTTTCACCAGATGTGCCAATATAGCATACCTAATAAATCTGTACTTTGAGGAACACCTAGGCCTCAGAGGTTTGATTGTGTTGGGTCCAGTAGTGGGTTTTACTTATCTTCACTACTTGTTTGGAAGTGTTGTTTGCTTCGCTCATACACAGCATCTTTGATGACATCCGGGCAGGTGGGTGTCGCCGCTACCAGTTCGCTCGAACTGGGGAGAACCGGTAAAAACCCACCACTGGTTGGGTCTGTTACTTGGAACCCTGACACAGGGATCATATCATTTTACAATCCAAAGTGGCTAGAGATAGAAGAACCTCAATTCTGCACCTAGATTTTCTCAAGACGTAACGGGAAGAGTTAGCGGTAAAAGCAAAACCAAGCCACTGAAGAACACGGTGGCTGGACACCATCATAGCTGATACCAGTAGAGCATAGAACAACTCAAAAAGATGGTGCAATATTGGAAGACATGGAGAGACCTGTCCTATAGAATTGCCAAGGGTCAGGCACAACTGGATGACATCTTCATCAACTGGAAGCTGATTCTGCTTCCTGAGCGCTTAAGAAAATTGGCATCTTAAATCTCCCCATACAATTGGCAGAGAGGCACTGGGGAAATTGTGATGGCACTCTAAAGCAATGCCTCAAAGTGCAGCTTTTAATCCAATTTGTCACATTAAAGGAAGACAGAACAGTGGCTGGAAAGGCAAGTGTTGCTGATAGACATCAGGAGTGGGCAAAGAGAAGAGTGCACTTTATATGCACTCTTATAAGTGGCAACAGCTCTTAGTTCTCTCTCATCTTAGAATCATCATAGCTTCCTAGGAAGCTCACCTGTGAGATTACAGCCACAAGAACAAGTAGGCAGGCACACATCCAGAAGCCAACTAGTCAAACTTCCTGGTACAAGAAGTAACCAAAATAGCTTCTCCATAGACTTTGGCTTGCAGCCTCATGTATTCACAAATATGCTATTTTTTTTAAGTGAAAAGTTTCTTTCTTTTTTAATTTGATTTATATGCCGCCCTTCTCTGGAGACTCAGGGCGGCTTACAATGCGTTAAGCAATAGCCTTCATCCTTTTGTATATTTATACAAAGTCAGCTTATTGCCCCCACAATCTGGGTCCTCATTTTACCTACCTTTGAAAGGATGGAAGGCTGAGTCAACCTTGAGCCTGGTGAGATTCGAACTTACAGTAATTTCAGGCAGCTGGTGTTAATCACAATGCTATCAGTCTGCTGAGCCACCTTTAAATTATCACAGCAATAGCTGTTGTTAAATTGTCACTTCTTGAATTGGTGTAACTTAATTTGGAAGCCTCCTGAGATGGTAACCATCATGCAAGGAGGGAGCTTCCTTGATTTATCCCAAATCTGTTACCTCAATGATGTCTCTTTATCTGTTTCTATCATGCCCATCCTTTATCTCCTATCCCCAAATTAAGAAGGCTGTGGCAGATACGCTTCTTGAAAAAAGCAGATGACTTTTGATCAACTGTGGTTGCCCCTTTCTTTACTTCTTTCCTCTAGCTGAGGTCAGGTTCACCCATAATTCTAAGACAGGGTCTTTATTTTATTTATTTATTTTTTTGGCAGTTGAACAAATTGCAGTAAAAGCATGCATAATGCTAAGGCACAGTGGGTGGGTTTCCACATTACACTATGCAAATCTCATTAAGCATTACCAAGACCGTTTTTGAGGTAGGATGCTCAGATGGAAAATCAAGTCTCTAGTATCTTTTATAGCAGTGTAAAAGATGGCATACATCAGCAACTGTAACAGAATCTTGCTGTCAGCGCTAAAGACATTTTTTTTGAGCATCTTCAGGGCTGCCACAGCCAGGCCAGTTGGAGCTGTGAGAACTTAAGGGGGAAGATAGAGATAGCTGAGGATGTGTAGCCAAAACAACATTCTTTCCTGTGGGAGCCAAGGACGTTCTACCAGGTGTTGGAGAGGTGTGGACCAAAGCCAGCCAAGATGGTGGCTATGACCTAGTTGGATCATGTGATGCATGTGTGTCCTGAGGGGAAGAATATTCGGGTTTGATATGGCTGGGGAAAACTTCAGGTCCTCCAGAGTTGGGTTTTCCCCAGATGTGCCAATATGACATGTCTAATAAATCTATACTTTGAGGAATATGCCTGCTTTGGAATCTTGATTCCATTGGATGTGTTAACTGAAACCCTGACACTTACTTTTACACAATATTGGCAAAGGCAAGACCCAATTAAGCAAGTTTTCCTTAATTATTGGGATTTATTTATAAATCACAGTTGGGCGATAATATACAAAACCAAAATCAAAGAGATCGTGTTAAGCATGTCTCATATTTAACATACATAACTGATAGGTCATATTTAAGTAGTTGTTCACTAGGATTACTAGCGATCAGCCACTTAAGAGCCACCAGCGTGCTGCAGCTGCCAAAAAACAAAACGAAACCCAATGCAATCTGGGTTGCATTAACAGATGGTGTATCAACATCATGTGAAGTATTACTGCCGCATTATATTGCACTGGTGAGTCCACACTTGGAATGCTGCATCCAGTTTCAATCCCCATGATACAAAAAAGATGTTTGGTTTTTGAAAACGTTTTTTATTTTTTTTCTCATGAACATACCTTAAATGTAGTTTTTTTATTTAACATACATATTTTCTTTTAGTTTTCATACTAATGCAATCTTCATCCTAAACAATTTAAGTATATTCGGGGTTGCTCTTCTACCATTTCATCTCCCTTGTTTTACAACAATCCTTCTTCTCCCTCTCCTCTCTTTCCTTTCCCTCCCTTCTTCTATCTACTCTTCTACTTTCTTCTTTTCTCCTCTCCTTCTCTACTTCCCCTTCCTTTCCCCCACACCTCCCTTCTTCCTCCCTTCTAACCTTCTCTCCTACTCTTGTTTCCCCTCCCTTTCTTCCTCTCCTTTTCCCTTTCTTTTTTCCCTCTCTCTCCTTCCTCTCTCCTCTTCTCTCCTCTCCTCTCCTCTCCTCTCCTCTATCCCTCTCCATTCTCTCTCCATTGCTGTATTCATTTTCAATTTGGTATTTTCCAAAGTGGTATTCGAGCAATCCCGATGTTATTATATAAATGCACATTTATGATGATATATGTGAATTTAGTAAAATGAAAAAGTAATTGAAAAGGAAGATACAAAAAAGATGCTAAGACCCTAGAAAAAGTGCAGAGAAGAGCAACAAAGATGATTAAGGGACTGGAGACTAAACTTATGAAGAACAGTTGCAGGAACTGGGAATGTCTAGTTTAATGAAGAGAAGGATTAGGGATGAAATGATAGCAGTCTTCCAGCACTTGAGGGGCTGTTACAAAGAAGAGGGGGTCAACTTTTTCTCCAAAGCACCTGAAGGCAGGACAAGAAGTAACAAATGGAAACTTATCAGAGAGATCCAACCTAGGACTGAGAAATTTCTTGACAGTGACAGCAATTAACAGGTTGCCTCCAGAAGCTGTGGGTGCTCCATCACTGGAGGATTTTAAGAAATGATTGGTATCACGGAGAAAGATATCAACTAAATACTGTTGAAAAAGCGGAAGAATTTTACTACAAGGTTTTTAAAATGGATCCAACATCTCCACGTATGTCATCAGTGTTGGGAACACAGGGGGGGGGGATAAAGAAAAGCAAAACGAACAAGAGATTGAAACCCAGGCTAAGCAGATGGAGATGGAGGTAATGGAAAAACAACAAGTTACAGAGGCCTTTTTGGATGAGCCGCTTTTGGATTCTCCTTTAGAGGCTATAGTTGGATTACCTATAAATATAAGAGAGGCGGCTTTGGATTTCGATTTGATGTCTTATCAAGTTACAGACCAGCATGTAATTCAATCAGCTGATATACAAGTCCTAGAAAGGCAACCAGGATGGAAATCTAAACCACAACAAGTTAAGAAAAGAAGAAGCAGGTTCTACAAAACTAAAAAAAATTTAAACTAAATAAAAACCTTTTTTTTCTTTTTTCTTTTTTAGCCAACAGACTGATGCCAGTTATATAAGAGACGATTAAATATAATAAGCAGGACTTATAGAAGGCTGATACATGAAATATAACTGAGGCAAATTACAGACTTATACTATTTTGAGAAGAATAACAGATCTCTGCAGTGCTGGTGTTCTTGGGATGTGGAAGATGGCCTTTAATTGAGCGGACTGGAACTTTCTATTTTGGATTCTTTGAAAAATGGATTACGTATATGTTGAGTTATAAGGCAAGAGAACTATGGAATTGGGGCATGCAGAAGATCTGGTTGTTACCCTAACATGGTGGTTGGAATTAATAATCTAGACAAAAGACACTACAGAAGATACTATATGGAATATAAAGTCACTTAGGTGGTTTTTTATATATGAAAACACTTGTTATTGATGGGGGCAGATGGTAATTGAAGATACTGAATATACTGTTGGAAGCAGAACTTGAGGTTACCCCAACATGGGCGATGGAATTAACAATCCAGTTGAAAGACATTACAGAAGATACTATATGGATTACAAATTTAAAGTCATTTGAGGATTTTATTTATATAGAGAAATATCTTTTAGTGGTGTGGGCAGAAGAACAAAGATATTAAAAATATTATGTATGGTAGACCTGTAGGAAAGTGGGTGGAGATAGGTTAGGCTACTGATTGTTTAGTTTAGGAAAAGGGATGTTATGGGGGTGGAGGAAATGGGTAGATTATGAGTTGAATAAATGCCAAATTAGGATTTATTATATAATTTTATAGCTGAATGTTGCTTTGAAATGTATAGTATAGGGGGGATATAATAATAATGTTAGAAAGAAATGGTTAGCATATGGGGGGTGGTGTAAAAGGATGGTAAAGTATTATACAATGTGATATCAATTTGGATTCTATTTTGGAGAAGCCAAGGGGGGAGGGGAGGGTGAGGGGGGTTGGGGGGGGAAGGGGGAAAAATCTGTATTTGAAAAACTTTTTCAATAATAAAAAAAAAGAAATGATTGGACAGCCATTTGCCTGAAAGAGTAGACGGTCTCCTGCTTGAGTAAGGAGTTGGACTAGAATAACTCCAGGGTCCCTTCCAACTCTGTTAAGTGTCAGACTGATTTGTGCCAATAGCTTCCAACTCCTCAAGTAGGATAAGAAATACTCTCTTCCAAAGAGTTCATTTGCATCATCAAAATAAAACAAGATGGAGATGGAATGGCAAATGGTCAACAGCAAACGTGTCCATGGGGGGAGTCAAATAATTCAAGATGGCAGCCCTGATCACACAATCAAAGGCTTGTCCCTTTTCAACAATGTATATGTAGTTGTGTATGACTTCTTTACCCCTGATTAGCAGTCTTGTTTTGGCCCAAGAATCCTGCTTTTGGTCTAGGAGAATTTCAGCTTCCTGTACATTTCTACATCAGTAGTGGGTTTCAATTTAGTTTGCTAGCGGTTCGCTCGTGCGTGTGTGCATGCTCATGCATGCATGCGACACTTCTGTGCATGCGCAGAAGCGTCTGGGCGGGTGGGCTGAGCCTCTCGCCGCTGCTACAGGTTCGCCAGATCCGGGGCAAACTGATAGCAACCCACCACTGTTCTACATGATGCCTAAGCTTCTGTTCTGCCCCAGCTACGGGCCCCAAAGAACACAGCACACACAAACTCTATAGAAAGCTTATTTTACTCAAATAACTTAGTCTTTATCAATCGAAGGCTGTTAATAAACTGTCTTAATAGCCTACCAGAATTCTAAGATAAGGTAATCACAGTCTTACTAGAGTTGGCAGAAAGCCCAGAAGCAATTTTGCAGAGAATGCAGACGCGAAGGAGAGCAAACTAAAGTTGTTCCCTACAGCTTGCTGCAAGCGGCGTTCCTCCTTAAATAGGCTAAGGGAGTGGCCAATTAGCCCCAAGCCTTACTCTCGAGGAGACCTCCTCCTGAGGAGCCACTCCTGCCTTTTGGCAGCTCTGCGCGCCCGTGCATTGAGAAGAGGCTCCTCCTCTTTGTCCTCTACACTTAAAGGAGCTTCTGGAGGTTCTGAAGGCCCTGGCTGAATCCCTGCCTCTGGCACCACATCTTCTCCAGCCTCCTCACTGTCCAACTCGAGCGCCAGCTGCACAGGCTGCTGGAGCAGCACCACACCAGCCTCCTCGTTGTCGGAATCAGCTACAATCCGCACAGGCCGCTGACGGGCCACAACGGCTTCATTGTTTCCTTTGAAAGAAACCCTCGGTGTGTTGACTCTGTAGCACAGAATTTATTAATAACAAAATCAGCAGGAAGTTGTGCCTGCTTCTTTCTTTTGGGATAGCAGAGAGAGCGTCATAATAGAAAAATGTTTGTCAATTGGTGTAAGTTGTAAACCAATTCAGCTGCGCACAGCGTATAAATCAATGCATTTGCTTTAGGATTAGAAATGATTTCTTTGTTTTCTCAGCCACGACGACTATTTTTGAAAAAAGAAAAAATGCAAGCAACATGGCACCATGACTAATTTCCTTCTTATAGCTTTTGCGTGACCAATTCCTGCCTGTGTTCCCATCAGTTAGTGTACAGAACTGCCAATTGCAGCAGGGTATTGATCAATTGTTGAGTCACTTCTCGACAAGGGTGATTATTTGGAATGCAAAGTTGTGGGGGGGGGATAAGATCTCCAAAGACAAAATCTGTTTAAACGGTACAAGCAAAGGAACAGAGAAAAGGCTGTTGTCAACCACGGTCAATACAATCCTGGCTAACGTTATGCAGCATCCTTCACTGGTCACCCAAGGTGCTCAGATTGTAAAAGGGAACTTCTCTCATTGGACAGAAAGTCAGTGAAATCATTCAATACAAAGATAGTTCACGTTTCGCTGGACTCCTTTTTTGTTCCTTTTCAGTAGGCCAAACAACAACTGCAAAAATTTGGGCGTGATGTTTTTCATTATGCTGGGTACATATAACAATAACTTATAAAGTGGTACAAGGTCCACTTATGTTGCCATGGCAATATAATTTTGGGGGCATTGGTTTCACTTCTTTATTTTTTTCCATTCTGACTTACTGTAAGAAACCTGCGAATTTAGCCATCAATAACAGAATAACTAAGGGGGTGAGAGATAAGTACCTTGGTCCAGTGGTGAAATCCAAATTTTTTTACTACCGGTTCTGTGGGAGTAGCTTGGTGGGTGTGGCTTGGTGGGCATGGCAGGGGAAGGATATTGCAAAATCTTCATTCCCACCCCACTCCTGGGGAAAGGATACTGCAAAATCTCCATTCCTTCCCCACTCCTGGGGGAAGGAAACTGCAAAATCCCCATTCCCTCCCCACTCTGGGGCCAGCCAGAGGTGGTATTTGCTGGTTCTCCGAACTGCTCAAAATTTCCGCTACCGGTTCTCCAGAACCTGTCGGAACCTGCTGGATTTCACCCGTGCCTTGATCCATACATTAAACATATGGCCCACCGGGAGGCCCAGATTAAAACAACATACCTCATGTGTGGCCAGAATTTGAAAACAATGTTTAATATAGCACAGTTTCTGACTAAAACGCTCCGACTAATATTGGCATATGTGGGCCTGATTGGGGTAGATTGCAGGGGTGACACAGAAATACAATTTTATGTCATTTTATTCTATTTTACATATTTATGTATTCAATTATATTGTATTTTACCCTACTCTTATTATAAATAGTTTGTATAGGATTTTATTGGTAATACGTGTTTAAACCTTGTACTTTGATA
The DNA here is from genome assembly GCF_029215685.1 of Pituophis catenifer annectens. Taxonomy (NCBI): domain Eukaryota; kingdom Metazoa; phylum Chordata; class Lepidosauria; order Squamata; family Colubridae; genus Pituophis; species Pituophis catenifer. The sequence continues at coordinate 75,620,064 of NW_027256886.1, read as the reverse complement.
TGGCCTATATAGCAGCGGTGAAATTCCCCTTGGTTCTATCCGGCTCACCGAACCGGTAGTGCTAGTGGTGGGAGGCTCCACCCACCCACCGGGATGTCATTACCTCCAGTTCTTTTACCATCTGCACGTGCCCCTGTTCCTGAACCGGTAGTGAAGGTAAGTGGATTTCACCACTGCTGTATAGGTTAATAAAATAAATCTAATCTAATCTAATCTAATCTAATCTAATCTAATCTAATCTAATCTAATCTAATCTAATCTAATCTAATCTAATCTAACTAACAGAAGGGACCTTCTAGCCCAGGGGTCACCAACCTTTCGGACCTCAGGGACCATTAAGTTCATAATTTTAAATCCCGCGGACCACTAATTTGATCTGCCTAATGACTGGCTGGGTGGGCATGACTAGGTGGTCATGTGACTGGGTGGGCGTGGCCAACTCCTCGCCTCCCTGCCCGGGCTTGTTAGGGCCCCAACAGGAAGGAGTTGTTGGAGCTAAGCAGCCACCACGAGAAAGAGTTGGCAAAACAGCTCAGTTCAAATTGGATCTGACCGAGAAGGAGGCTCAGTAGAAGCACCGCACTGAGGACTACGAGCAGTGGTGGGATTCAAATAATTTAACAACCGGTTCTCGGCCCTAATGATTTCTTCCAACAACCAGTTCATCAAACAGCTCAGAAAGTTAACAACCGGTTCTCCCGAAATGGTGCGAACTGGCTTAATCCCACCACTGACTATGAGCATAGGCTTTCCAAGCAGAGGGAAAACCTGGGGGAGTGCAAGACCAGGTATGGGCACCTGGAGGCTTAGCGGGTTGAAATGGTCAGCCAATTCCAGGCCATGATGCAGTCCCATTGGAACAAGGCTCCCTGGCTCTTCGCCACCAACAGCACTTCCCTCCAGCCTTTGCCCAAAGCCCTGCACCAGGAGGCCGAAGCAGACCCTAAGTCAGAATTTCTGTCCCCCTCCAACCCACACAAAAAGACCTCGAAGGGGGAGACTCTCTGCAGCAACACAAACGTTCATTGCATGTATGCGTTCCAGGGGCCGTAGTTTGAGGACTCCTGATTTAGTGCAATATTAAAAATGCAAATAATTTTTCTGCGGACCACCAAAATTTTCTCACGGACCACCAGTGGTCCATGGACCACCAGTTGATGACCGCTGTTTTAGCCCAATCCCCTGCTCAGGCAGGAAACCTTATACCAACAGCAACTTGCTGCTGCTACATTTTTAAGAGACAATTTGATGTAAAAATTTGCTAACTTTGATGTTGATTAAAAATATAAACCACAATTTATATTTTTTTAGGAGCCTGGATAGCTCAACAGACTAAAAAGCCTGTTATTAACATTCAGCTGTCTGCAATTATTGCAAGTTCGAATCTCCCCAGGCTCAAGGTTGACTCAGCCTTCCATCCTTTCTAAGGTAGGTAAATTGAGGACCCAGTTTGTGGGGGCAATAAGCTGACTTTGTATAAAATATACAAAAGTATGAAGGCTATTGCTTAACGCATTGTAAGCCACCCTGAGTCTCCAGAGAAGGGCGGTATATAAATCTAATTAAATAAAAGTGAGAAATGAACAAGTATTTCAACTTTGCAGTTTGTGTTTCTGCAGGTGTAGGTAGATAGAAATAACAATGAGTTCAGCACTAATGGCCATTTAGATTGAAATTCGGAATGCATTTAGTGGGGCATTAAATGCTGCCAGGCCTATAACTCCCTATGTGTGTTTATCTTTTTGAAGGCTGCAAAAAAAATGAATAAAATAAAAATAAAATAAAAATGCCTCCTCCAATCTCTCTAAAAGCACAATAGCAAGTTTCACATTGTATTACATGGTACATCTGTTGATGTGTTCGGTTAAGATTTCCAAGCAAATAATTTCTTTCTGAATCAAAGGATGAATAATTTGAATCTTTCATTCCAATCTCCTGCCCATATTTAGGAACACACTAGGCAGATTTACTTCATAATGCCAGTGGGGGCAAATCATGCCTTTTAAAAGCAAAATAAAAAGCTTGAGTTCCCCAGTAGAATTTGCTCAGAATGAAGAAAGGGAATGGGGCGGGAAAGAGCCTGCATTCTGAGTTACATAAAATTAGATGAGAATTTATTTTAAATTATTAATGGAGACAGATAACAGTCTACTGCATTATACATTTAGAATCCTGCTGTCAGGTAATAAAGAGGTAAGGAGGATGTATTAGCACACATTAACTGCAGATATGCACTAAGTGGAAAAGTAATTTTCTCTCTGTGTATTTATAGTTACAGAATATTGTGCGTTTTACTTGGCTTGTATCCCGTGTCTTCGTGGTCTCTAGTGAAGTTTGGACCAGAGTTTGTTCTAAGTTGGCTTGCATATTAAGCCTTGGCTTCTCCATCAGGTTTTGTTGATTAAACCATAATTGATGGGTTCAACTATCGTGCTACAGTATATAGATCAATAGAGTGGCACTTTCTATATCCACAGATTCTCTATTGGACAGGAGAAATTGATAATGTACAGCAGGGATGTCAAACTCGATTTCATTGAGGGCAGCATCAGGGTTATGTTTGACTTCCAGGAGCCAAGGTGGGTGGGGCCAGCTTGACGTCACTCGTGTCGGGGGCGCATAATAATAATAATAATAATAATAATAATTTTATTTCTATACCGCCCTTCTCCCGAAGGACTCAGGGCGGTGTACAGCCTATTTAAAAACACAAACAAAACAATGATATAAAATTTAAAATAATTAAATAAGTGGCTCAAATTTAAAACCCCAATAAATTTAAATACCCCAATTTAAAACTATTGTATTGATAGTCCGGCCTGGCGGAACAACAGGGTCTTCAATGCGCAGCGAAACACCCGGAGGTCAGATATCTTACGGATTTCCGGGGGCAGTTCATTCCACAGGGCTGGGGCTCCCACAGAGAAGGCCCTCCCCCTGGGCGTCGCCAGCCGACATAACTTGGCTGACGGCACCCTGAGGAGACCCTCTCTGTGGGAACGAACTGGTCGGTGGGAGGCTATTGGTGGCAGAAGACGGTCTCGGAGGTACCCGGGTCCTATGCCATGGAGCGCTTTAAAGGTGGTAACCAACACCTTGAATCGCACCCGGAAGACCACCGGGAGCCAGTGCAGCTCGCGCAGGAGGGGTGTCACATGGGCATAACGGGTTGCGCCCATAACCACCCGCGCGGCCGCATTCTGGACCAGTTGGAGCTTCCGAGTGCTCTTCAAGGGGAGCCCCATGTAGAGAGCATTACAATAGTCCAACCGGGAAGTAACAAGGGCATGAGTGACCGTGCGCAGGGCGTCGCATGTGGTGGCCAGAGCGCTCTGCCAGTGAAAATGGGCTCCCGAGCTCTGTTTTTAGCTGCGACGGCGTTCTGCAACCCTCTGCCAGCGAAAATGGATCTTGGGAGGGCTGCTGGCAGAGGCACCGCGGGCTGGTCCTTCATTGTTTCCAGGAAGGCCCCACAGACCAGATCTAAGCACCCTGCAGGCCCGATCTGGCCTCAGGCCTTGAGTTTGACACCTCTGATGTACAGGCTCATCCAGGTAGCATATCTCAGGTAGAATCTGAAGCTCAGGAGCCAGAAGGAGGAGCAAAGCAAGAATTCTTTCAAAGGGGAAATTTCATCCTTAAAGAGTATTACTTCACAGAAGATGATTCATAAATGGCACTATCCAAACAATTACCCTTACAGTGCCATAGCAACAAAGCTGAAAACCATTGCTGCCTTCACCAAATGCAATGCACCTATGAGATCACCGCAAAACTAAATCTGAGAACTGGGAGATGCAGCAATCTTTCTCCCACCCTCTGTGAAAAAGTCTCCCTGATTGGAAGAGCTGATTTGAATTAGAAAGCAGAGAAGTCTAAACTAGAGAGTAACAGAATAACAGAGTTGGAGGGGACCTTGGAGGTCTTCTAGTCCAACCCCCTGCTCAGGCAGGAAACCTTATACCATTTCAGACAAATGGTTGTCCAATCTCTTTTTAAAAACTAGAAGATTTTAAGCACCCACAACCTCTGGAGGCAAGTCCTTCCACTGATTAATTGTTCTAACTGTCAGGAAATTTCCCCTTAGTTCTCGGTTGCTTCTCTCCTTGATTAGTTTCCACCCATTGCTTCTTGTCCTGCCTTCAGGTGTTTTGAAAACCTTTACGGAGTTTTCAGTATTGTGTCGTTCTTCACACCAGATTTCTCTCTCTCTCTCTCAAAAAAAAAAAAAAAATTGGTCAGGCAGCGAATCTTTTCTCTCTCCCATCTTCCATTCTAATTTTTGTGTGGGTGTAGGTATAACACTCATCACACACATTCCCTGCTTTACACTCTCTCCCTCACCAGGGTTGAAATGCTCCCAGTTCAGACTGGATCTCCTGATCCGGTAGCGATGGAGGCGGGTGGTTCGGAGAAACGGTAGCAAAAATCCCTGCCTCCTCCCCCATTGGCTTTTTTTTTTAATTTTTAAAAGCATTTTTTCTACAACCTCTTTGGCTGAAAAAGTGCTTTTATTTATTTATTTATTTTATTTATTTTTGCGATTTATATGCCGCCATTCTCCCAAAGGACTCAGGGTGGCTTACAACAACAATCAATAATACAAATCACAAAATCACAAAATAAGTTAAAAGTAAAAAAAAAAAAAGCTCTGATGATCGCGCGGCTCAGCTGGTATCATCAGAGGCTTTTAAAAGCATTTTTTCTACCACCTCTTTGGCTGAAGAGGTTATAGGAAAAATGTTTTTAAAAGGAAAAAAAGCCTCTGTCGGTCAGGCAAGTCAGCTGGGATCGTCAGAGGCTTTTTTTTAAAAAAAAAAAAAGCCTCTGCCGATCAGGCAAGTCAGCTGGGATCGTCAGAGGCTTTAAAAGCATTTTTTTCCCAACCTCTTCAGCCGAAGAGGTTGTAGAAAAATGGTTTTAAAAGTTTTTAAAAAAAGTTGGCCACACCCACTCAGTCATATTACACCTCCCCCACCAAGCCACGCCCACAGAACCGGTAGTAACAAATTTTACATTTCACCACTGTCCCTTACATAGTCACAAGTTTCACAAATATCAAATGGCAGAATTTCTGGATGACAGATCTATCCATTTCCTGGAAGCTCAATATTCCATTTTAAAAAGAAAGAACAAATGTCCAGAACAGCGTTTGTCAAGCTTGGCAACTGTAAGATGCGTGGACTTCATCTCCCCAAAATTCCCCAGAAAAGTGGGGAGATGAAGTCCACAGATCTTAAGGTTGCCAGACAGTGTTGAGAAACATAGTTCAGGCTCTGTCTAATATCCAAACAGTCACGAAGATGGAAGATCCCACAATCAGATTGGGAGGTGGCATTTCTGCAGCAGATTTTCCGGGTCAACGAAAGCTAAGCTATCTCTGATTGAATCATCCCCAAGGCATCCTAGATTAGTGAATTTTGTATCAGCAGAAGAAAGTATTCCAGACTGGAGCAACTAAAGATGGCTCAGTTGTCTTGATAGTGCCCTGGCGGTATATGATAGAAATCACCTGTCCTTTAAAAACAGTAAAGTCCCAAAATACTGGAATTTTTTCCCCAAAATATTGGAAAAATGAGAACACTCCACCAGATGAGGATGTAATTCGGAACATCTTAGATTGTGCTGAGATGGACAGACTAACTTTAAAAATAAAAGATACAGAAGACACAGAATATGATTTGATATGGAATAGATTTTATGAGTGGTTAGAGATAAGAGGTAGAAATTAGATGGAGAAAGATTATGAATGTATGAATTAAATACAAAGATGGCTTATAACTACAAATATGCTAATCTATTTAACAAAAGTATATATAAGTTAATATGAAAAGAAATTTAGCCCAAACTATCTGGTCATATTATTACTATTATTACCAGTATATGTATTAATATTTTTTACTGTCTTTCTTCTTTTCTTTTGTAAATGGTATACCCTGACAATACACTGTATTCCAGATGTTTATGAATAAAATAAAATTAAAAAAATACTAAAGTCCTTTTGTGGTATGGCAAATAGGATACAGCCCAATTTGTCAACTAAAACTCAGAATAATTTCATATTCATTTTCTCAGGAATCCTAACTTAGAAAGATTTTTAGAGTCCTCCACCCCACCCCCCACCAAGGGGAGAAGATGATTTCAAGAGGAGAAAGATCATGAGAAGGTATTGCGGTGCCCTAAATTCAACATATGTTTTCGGGAGGAGTAGACATGATCAAGACTTCCTTTTGGTCTCAAAAGTCAGTCACCCCAATTAGTTTGTAAATCACTTAACATGACTGAATAGGTTTAAGCAGGGGTGAAATCCAATTTTTTTCCTACCGGTTCTGTGGGCATGGCTTGGAGGGCGTGGCAGGGGAAGGATATTGCAAAATCTCCATTCCCATCCTACTCCAGGGGAAGGATTCTGCAAAATCTCCATTCCTTCCCCACTCTGGGGCCCAGAGATGGTATTTGGTGGTTCTCTGAACAATTCGAAATTTCCGCTACCAGTTCTCCAGATCCTGTTAGAACCTGCTGGATTTCACCCCTGGGTTTAAGGCATCATTCCTTCACTCATGTGCCCGAGAGAAAAGAAGACAAAATATTGAACAGAATAGGATGTCTTTTCGATTCTGATGGATGAAAGAAAAGGATGTCGATGCATTCTCACCTATTCCTAAATATGTTTTGCATCCTTTTTCTATACTAATTTTGCTCCAAGGAAATTAATTTTCCAGCAAAATTAAATAACTCTGGTATAATCTGGAATTAACCCAGTTATATTTACTCAAAAGTTTATAAATTTTCTTTTTAATTATATAAAAAAAATCTGGCTAGTATTCAGCCAGGAATACAACATAATTTTTAGGTCAGTCTTTGCCCTGAGAAAGAGATTGTTTAATATTTATATATATAAAAAAAAACATTGGGCAGGAGAAAAATCTAGGTGTTCAAAATATATTCAATCCCTGTCTGCATGAAAAAAAAACCCCTCCTCTCACTAATAACGCATATTATTAAGCAAGGAGTATATACTCTTTGGATAACCAAGTGATCATTAGGGTGGGGTGGTTTTTTTTTTTTTTTTTTGCCATTTTCTCAATTCTCTGTGTAGTATGTCATGTACTGTATTATTCTGAACAGTCTGAATCTCCAGCTACAAAGGATCAGGGAGCAAAACCCCTTGAAACTCTTTTCCCATTTCAATTTTCATAGCTAAATTGGTGATCTGCTAGAGTCTACAAAATTATGCACCAAGGTGCCTGGGCTAAAAACTTTGGATATGCAATAGAATTAGATAAATGGCAGAAACTATGGGATAGAAATATTCAATTGACTCTGTCAACTGCATATAAGGAAAATCTGTATAAAATGTTTTATAGATGGCATTTTGCACTGGCAAGATTGGCAAAAATGTATAAAGACAGATCTACTAAATGTTGGAAGTGTAATCAATCACCTGGTTCATAGTATCATATGTGGTGGACATGCCCAAAAGCTAAAAAATAGTGGACGAAAATATATACTTGGTTGGAAAAAAATGACAAAGCAACATATAGACTTGAAACCAGACATATTTTTGTTGGGATTTCTACCAGAAAAATATGATAAAAAGATTATATATCTGGTCTTACATATATTAACTGCAACTAGAATTGTATTCGCACAACAATGGAAAAATGATGTGATTCCATCTGAGGGGAATGTAATTAAGAAAATATTAGAATGTGCAGAAATGGATAGATTAACACTTTTTTTTTTGCTTTAATTTATATGCCGCCCTTCTCCGGCGACTCAGGGCGGCTTACAATGCATTAAGCAATAGCCTTCATACTTTTGTATATTTATACAAAGTCAGTTTATTGCCCCCACAATCTGGGTCTTCATTTCACCTACCTTTGAAAGGGTGGAAGGCTGAGTCAACCTTGAGCCTGGTGAGATTTGAACTTGCAGTAATTGCAAGCAGCAGATGTTAATAACAGTGCTTTAGTCCACTGTACTACAGGCTCTTAACACTTACACAGATTAACACTTACTATTAAGGATAAAGAATATCCTTAATACTGTATATCAAAAATATCAAATATTTTTTGATATGGGATATATTCTATCAATGGCTAGACAATAGAAACAGATGTTAGAAAGGGGGAGATATAAAAAGAGGAAACGTTAATGTGGAGAGTTGTTAAAAAAGATGATGTTAAGTATTACCATTATATTATTAATATTATGGTGATGAATACTACAACAAACATGTGGATTGTGATTGTTTAAAAATAACTGTACCCCAATCACACACTGTTCAATGGAAATTGAATGTTATATAAATAAAACAAATAAAACATGAGGGAGAGGGAAATTACGCACCAAGGTTTTTACAAATTTTTTTTTACTTAACATTCTTAACATATACAATTAACAAGATCATCTTTAAACAAAACCATACTTAAAGAGAAAAAAACAACAGAACCCCCAATAAAATGATATAAAGTAATAGAAAAGAAACAACCCCAAAGAAACAGAGGGGAAGAAAAACCCCTACCTTATATTTTATGTTTGAATATTTATCAGCAGTCACTGCCTTACTAATAAATACATTACTAGAGTAGAACATACCTCAGGTTGACATGCAGGTCTCTTATCTGACAGCTGTCAAGCAAAGGCATGACAAGGGGTTTTGAGTAGTTGGATTGGGCCGGGAGAAGAAGTAACAAGTTTGGGACAGAACTTTTTCCAGAGTTTGGCACCTTACTAAGTCCGGCATTAAAGAGAAAGCAAAGTGGGTGTGTAGAAATGAGATTTGCACTTTAGTGTCAGGATACTTTCAATGGAATCAGTCAGAAACAATTTTAGACCTGTGTGATTCCGTGTTATTGATTCAGTTTGAGGGCAGAAGCCCACTTTCCACACAATCTTTCACCCCAGACCAGTTTGGGCGAACCGGTAGTGGCGACTGTCCCTCCTGTCCTCCCATCCCAGCGTCCTAATAACGCCGTCCTATTTAGCCATGTTTTCAAGGCCGGGCACATGTGCGGAAGGTGTGCGTGCAAGCAATGTGCATGCACAGAAGGTCGGGCACATGTATAGAAGCAAGCGTGCGCACCAGGGGTGAAATCCAGCAGGTTCTGACAGGTACTGGAGAACCGGTAGTGGAAATTTTGAGCAGTTCGGAAAACCGGTAGCAGAAATTTTGAGTAGTTCAGAGAACTGGCAAATACCACCTCTGGCTGGCCCCAGAGTAGGGTGGGAATGGGGATTTTGCAGTATCCTTCCCCCGCCACGCTCACCAAGCCACGCCCACGGAACCGGTAGTAAAAAAATTGGATTTCACCACTGGTGCGCATACAGGGCGAACCAGTGGTAAGAATATGTGAAACCCATCGTTACACATAATTGTACTATGATTCATCCGAAAATGGTGGAAAAGTGGAACTTTTTTTGCGGATGCCAAGATGCTGCTTTGTGGACCTTACGTTCCTTTCCAATTTGTGGAATTCTCATCTCATTCTACCTTCTGGCTCCTGGGTTTCACTACTCAAAATTACACAGCAGATTATTTGCACATCCTGAGTTGTAGAAACAAATTTAAACAAAGAAAGAAAGAATGTGCAGAAGAGACCACTGGTTATAATTCCTCTTCTACTTCTTCCTCCTCCTTTGGGCTGGAAGTAAAGAGGCCATCTTGCTCATTCAGCCAAGCCTGGCTGAACGAGGTTCTCTTGCATTCTTTCCCAGCATTTTGAGGTTGGTGGAAGTGAAGACAATTGTTTTTTTGTTTTAAGAACCAGGAACTCAAGCTGCTTTTGTCATATTAAAAAATATAAAACGATTGGGGATACCTTTTGTCTGAAGACGAATATTGCCATAAAATGTATCAGGAAACTCAAGGACTAAATTTGCACCAGGAAAAGAAGGAATAGTTAACTCCTTAGTTCTTAAAATACCGAAAGCTAGCTATAGTATATCTCACATGTGACTTCTGCCCAGAGGTGGGATTCACTTACATTCCCTACCAGTTCTCAATACCGAAAGCTAGCTATAGTATATCTCACATGTGACTTCTGCCCAGAGGTGGGATTCACTTACATTCCCTACCAGTCTGCGACTCCTCTTCGCATGTGCAGTGCTCGCGCACTACTTCCGGGCGGATGGGTGGAGCCTCCGGCAGTCACCGCTACCAATTCGTCCGTTCTGGAGAGAACCAGCTGAATCCCACCACTGCTTCTGCCTTGAGCAAAATAACCCTTCTCCTTACCTTCCCCCGCCCCCCAAAAAAACCAGAAATAAAAAGCAATGTGATAGCCCTTATGGTGGAGAATGTGTAGCTTAATTTTAGGCTATGCACCAAGCTGTAGAAAGTTAGCAACCGCCCCTCTCCTAGAAGAATGAAATATTTTAGGAAATATTAAAAAGGCAGAATATTTCCCCTAAAAGAGAAATAGAAATGGGAGACAAAAACTCAGCCCCAGCACCCTGCCCCCAGCAGATATTTTGGTGCCACCCTATCTACAAAACAAAAGAGCTTCAGCTCCAGGACGATGGTGCCACAATAGCTATTCAGCCACAATAGCTATTGGACAACAAGCCTCTTCATTGCATCAGCAAGCTTCAACCAAGCCTGGGACTCAAGACAGCCTACAAAGTTAGTTATGACCCCTGCATAGCCCCATGAGAGTCTGACAGCAGCCAATAGAATAAATTACTTGCACAGAAACAGGAAGCTCAAGGGCAAGACCCAAGAGAGGGTATAAATAACTCGCTGTCTCTACTCTATGTGCTCAGCTGCCCAGGACTTCAAACCCATGTGGTCCTGTCCATCAATAAACCATCTGTCAGGCCTGGAAGCCATCTTTTGCCTTGGACCTGCCACATTTAGTACTGTAGGAAACTGGGAGGGGGGATTGTATGGAGCAGGGGAGATATATTTTATTTATTTATTTATTTATTTGTTCAACTTGTATGCCGCCTTTCTCCGAAGACTCAAGGCGGCTTACAATGCATTTAAAAACCATATATAAAACATTAAAGTTAAACCATTAAAAACAATTAAAACCCATTCACACCATTCATGGCCGGATCTCGCCAAATCGCAGCAGCGAGATCAACGGCCCCAGGCCTGCCGGAAGAGCCAGGTCTTCACTGCTTTTCGGAAGGCCAATAGGGTGGGAATGGTCTGGACCTCAGGAGGTAACTGGTTCCAGAGAGCTGGGGCAGCCACAGAGAAGGCCCTCCCCCGTGGGCCCGCCAGCTGGCACTGTTTAGCTGACGGGACCTGGAGGAGACCAACTCTGTGGGATCTTACCGGTCACTGGGAGCTATGCGGTAGAAGGTGGTCTCGAAGATACCCTGGCCCTGAGCCATGTAGGGCTTTAAAGGTAATAAACCAACACCTTGAATTGTGACCGGAGACCAATAGGGAGCCAGTGCAGCTCGCGGAGAATTGGTGTAATGTGGATGTATCTTGGTGCACCCACGACAGCTCTTGCGGCTGCGTTCTGGACCAACTGTAGTCTCCGAACACTTTTCAAGGGTAGCCCCTTGGTAGTGGGGGGTGTAGTGTGTTGCAATAATCTAACCGTGAGGTGACAAGGGCATGAGTGATTGTGAGGCAATTGGTGCACCAGGTGAACCTGTGCAAAGGTCCCCCTAGTCACAGCTGACAGATTGCTCCAATCTTAGCTGTGAGTCTAGGAGGACACCCAAATTGAGAGCCCGTTCTGAGGGGGACAATTTCTCTCCCCCCCCCCAGAACCAAGGATGGACAATCAGCATGGTCTTTAGGAGGCAATACCCACAGCCACTCGGTCTTGTCTGGGTTAAGTCTGAGCCTGTTGATTCCCATCCAGACCCTCATGGCCTCCAGGCACTGGCACATCACATCCACATATAGTCATAATAACATATAGTCCATATAGTCCATATAGTCATAATAACATTCCTTTCTCAGAGAGTCAAGGACATCTTGCCCTGCACCACCCAGGGATGACTGGGAGGCATCTCCAGTTGGGGCGATGCATTGATTGGACCATGTGATGGACATGTGGGTGCTGGGCAGGGACCCGGACTTTCCTTTGGGTGGGGAAAACCTGGAAGCTTTCAGATTCGGGTTTTCCCAAATGTGCCAATATGACATATCTAATAAAATGAAACTTTGAGGAACTTCAAGCCTCAGAGTCTTCTTTCATTGGGGGTGTTACTTGTAACCCTGACACCATCTTTCCAATCAGCCTCCATGTTTCCAGTGTCTTTCTCCCCACTTGGGACTGAACCAGATGGATATTTCTTCCAACAAAGCAAATTAGGATGGGATGGAAAATTCTGAACGCGAACCCTTTCTGATATTCTTTAGACTCATTAAGGATCATTATTGCTAATGCCATCATTATCCATGTAAAATCAGATTAGCTTAAATTATTCTTGGATTTCCAAAGTGGCTTCCCCTTCGGTCTAAGAAAGGTCCATCATAACTATGAAGCTCTCTTCGTACTTTCTTTATCTAAACCTGGGATAGGTAGGTTATCATAGATCAGGAATGTAATGACTTGGAACAGATGCTTGAGGAGTCTCTCATCTGGAAAGCAGACAGCTGGCAAATAGCCCTGTGAGAGAAGGAAAGGACATTCCCTAGGTGTCAAGTAAAGGGCAGATTATAAAATGATAGCGCAAGCTCTTCCAGGGAAAGAGTGTTCTTATGGTAATAAACACAACTAGATCTACTGGGATCAATATTTGAATGGTTGAGAATCCTCAAGTTGGAGGATTTGTTTTAAAAAAACCAAAAGCTAGATCTTTGCTGCATCAATGTGATCCATTGTCAATTGTATGGAAGAGAGAGAGGGACTCTCTGTGTAAGAGACCCAGTGATGGCTAATCTTTTTGCCATTGCGTGCCAGGAGGCGGGGGGAGGTTCGCGCGTGTGCCCACACCCATTCTATGTGTCCCACCCTGTGCATGTGCATGCAACCCCCCTCTCCCCTCGCTCCTGGTACACGATGGCCGTGTAGACCCATTTTTCTTTCTCACCTGGCTCCAGATCCTCTCTGTGCATCTGGGAAGGGCGAAAACAGCCTTTCCCACTCACTTGAAGGCCCTTCGGAGGCCTGAAACGGCCCATTTCCCAACTCCCGGTGGGACAGGAAGTGACTTTTTTGCTGTCCCCAGCCTTCAGAGCCTCTCTAGTAGTCTGGGGACAGCAAAATTAGTGCCCACTGAGATGGCTATGTGTGCCACCTGTGCCACGCATGCCATAGGTTTGCCATCACGGGAGAGACCTATGAAACATTTTCCTGTCATTTCATTTTTGTTAGTGGATTCTTGCAATGCAAGTTTTTTTTTTCCCCTCCCTTTGAGGTCCAGAAGTTTGCACATTCAAGAATATGAATGGTCTCACCACCAATCAATAATGTCTGGTATTTTGGAAAGAGGAAACAGAGAAAATAGATACGTTGTTACTTGAATGCTTCTCTCCATGCAAGGAGTTAATCCAGATCCAATGAACGCAGGTAAAAATAAGAGCAATGGCTCCAGTCATGTGACTGTGGTTTCCGTCTTGACATTTTTGATCCACACACATCATGAGGATGCCTCTGTAAGAAGGTTAAATACTTCCTTAGATCAAGCTCAGCTTCTCATCACAACATGTATATCTCCACGTGAGGTTTTTGATGGTCTGAGTTTTTTTCTGGCTCCCATACTAAGCTGCAGCGCCTGATATTTCTGGTGGTCTTGTATCCAAATACTAATAAAATCCAACACTACTTAGCTTGGAAGGCCAATTTACAGTTGTGCTGCCAGTTGCAAGCTTTAGCTTATTACCAGGAATTATTCAGATGTAGGGATGTGCATATATGCCATTTTTCCAGTGCACATTTGACAATGCCAGCTGGGGATTTTGGTAGCTGCAGTCCTAGTGCATTTGGAGAAATCTATCTTGTCTAGGTTTTTGGGTGGATTACTGACAGTTTTTTTTTGAGAGAGAGAGAAGAGAGAGAGAGAGAGAGAGAGAGAGAGAGAGAGAGAGAGAGAGAGAGAGAGAGAGATGGGGGGGAGGGCTGAGAACCTCCAAATATTGGGTTCCATCTGCACTCAGCCCCAGCTAACCTAGCTAGTCGTTTAGGGGAACAAAAATTGTAAGGGATGATTAGATGAATGATTAGATATTTCAGATAAAGAAATCACTTCATGCCTGCCTTTCAAGATCACAATACACACAATTGTAATCACCATGCCAGAAACTCAATAAAACAGTTGAACTCCAGCAATTTTAATACAACAACTTCTGTCCCTCCAGTTGGATGCCTCAACCTTTTATTCTTGCCAACAAGAACAATAGGACTGGGCCCAAGTCCCTCTACACTTTTACTACTGCAGCCCCACAGTTCCACCCCACACAATTTCCATTCCCAAATCCTTCTAAAGCAGTGGTTCTCAACCTGTGGGTTGGGACCCCTTTGGGGGTCGAATGACCCTTTCACAGGGGTCACCTAAGACCATCCGAAAACACATATTTTCAATGGTTTTAGGAATAATTTTATGGTTGGGGTCACCACAACATGAGGAATTGTATTAAAGGGTCGCGGCATTAGGAAGGTTGAGACCCGCTGCTCTAAAGCAATTTGAAGCCAACCTGCAGACATCTTTACTTCTGTCAAATGTTGCTGAGCTCATCCAGAGTCAGTCCTCTTCCCTCTGTTCCAGGGAGAAGAAAAATAAATAATTTAAAAATATGTTTGCTTGCTTCCCCTGCCCACCCCAGAGTCCATTGACCTTGCTGGATGACAAGGTCATTTCAAGCCAACTCAGCTGCTTTGATGCCATATCTCTGTTGCGCTTATCAAAAGCTGAACAGTAGCTTATTAACTGGGGGGGGGGAAGAGCTTAATAGCTGGGAGAAGGCAATGAGAAGACAGACTCCCTGTCTGCTATGCAAAGTTGTAATGCTGCCCACATACAAAAAAAAAGAAGCTAATAATCACTAGTGGTGCTCTGGTTTCAAATAAATCCAGCAACAGGGAAAAAAAAACTCAGATCAGTTGTCTTTAGCAAGACCTATTTTTTTTTTTTAATTTGATTTATATGCCGCCCTTCTCTGGAGACTCAGGGCGGCTTACAATGCGTTAAGCAATAGCCTTCATCCTTTTGTATATTTATACAAAGTCAGCTCATTGCCCCCACAAACTGGGTCCTCAATTTACCTACCTTAGAAAGGATGGAAGGCTGAGTCAACCTTGAGCCTTGGCGAGATTCGAACCTGCAGTAATTGAGATGACCGGGCTGGGATTATAAGCATTTTATCAGCTGGAGTGTTTTCATTTTAAAACCAACATAGCCTCATAAGCATTAGGGTGGAAATGTATCAATTCTTTCTTTTTGTTAAATATTTTTTATTGTTTGATATCACATATTCCATTTTTATGTTGAACAGTGTGTTTTCTAGGTGTCCAAAGTGTTAACATATAAATATCATCATAATCATTATAATCATATACATATAAACATATATGCGATAATATCAACCATTATTGAAAAGTATGCTATCTTCCATTATAGCAGAGGTGGGCAACTATGACCCTTTTATGACTTGTGGACTTCAATTCCCAGAATTCCTGAGCTAACATGGCTGGCTCAGGAATTCTGGGAGTTGAAGTCCACAAGTCATAGAAGGGCCATAGTTGCTCACCCCTGCCATTATAGTATTGATTATATAACCATCAAAATATTTACTCATCAATTTTTCTTTCTCATGTAGTCCATATTTCACATAAATCCACTCCTCTAACCTCAGTATCTGTCACTTAACCATTTATAGAATAGTTCCCATGTTATAAAATATTCCAAGTCTTCTTTTCCTTTGATTTTTAGACTTAACCTATCCATTTCTGCACATTCCAGAATTTTTTTTGATTATAATGACATCTGTAGGGGTTTCTGGATTTTTCCAGTATTGTGCATATACAATTCGGGCTGCTGTAAGGATATGTAAAATTAAATATGTGTTACCCTTATTATACTATAGTTTCTTGGAAGCATGCCCAACAAGAATGTTCCCCAACACTTCTCCAACTTGCTGGAAATGTAAATTTTATAAAGGAACTTATTATCACATGTGGTGGACCTGTCCAAAAACAAAACAATACTGGCAAATGATTAGAACACAAGTAGAAGAAATCACACAACGAAGATTAGAAATGAGACCGGAAACCTTTCTTCTAGGTATAATAAATGGACAATATGAAAAGGAAATAAAATATTTAATCATCCATATAATAACAGCAGCACGAATAATTTTTGCACAAAATTGGAAGAGTAGTGACACACCGACAGAAGATAGAGTAATTAATAAGATTATGGAATGTGCAGAAATGGACAGACTTACAAAAGAATTACAAGATAAAGAGGAACATGATTATTATCTAGTATGGGAAAAGTGGTATACCTGGTTGAAAAATAGAAAAAGGAAAAAAGAATAGGGAGTAATTGGAGTTACAGAAACAGGAACAAAATCACTAACATAAATTAACAATGAATCATAAAGATAGATATATGAGTAAGATCAAACAAGGAAGAGTCAAAACACAAATAAGAACATACATTACTGTTGTTTATTTGACAATATATATATATATTTATTTAATTTGATTTATATGCCGCCCTTCTCCGAAGACTCAGGGCGGCTTACAATGTGCTCAGCAATATTTGACAAAATGTATATTTGAAATCTTTGTTTACATGTTTTGTTCTGTATGTTTTGTTGTCACTAGTTCTGTTTTGTTTGTACTTTTAAACAAATAAAAATTTATTTAATTAAAAAAAAAAGAATGTCTCCAGTTTCAAATCTATGTGTTGTTTTGTCATAATTTCCAGCCACATGCGTATTCTTTCTAACAGCTAGTATGGAGGCACATTTTTTTTAAAAAAATTTTGATTTATATGCCGCCCTTCTCCAGAGACTCAGGGCGGCTTACAATGCGTTAAGCAATAGCACATCTCTCCCAAACACTACAAAAGAGCCTTCTGAAGAAACTGCTAGATTGGGAACCAACTCTTGCATATTTGCCATCAAGGCTAAGATCTTTTCCATGTATCTTTCTTCACTTGAACCTAAGCTGGTCCTTGGTATCCTTCATATTAACTTGGAACTTGGAGCCATGGTGGCACAGTGGTTAGAGTGCAGTATTACAAGCTAACTCTGCCCACAGCCAAGGAGTTCGATCCTGACTGGCTCAAGATTGACTCAGCCTTCCATCCTTCTGAGGTTGGTAAAATGAGGACCCAGATTGTTGGGGGCAATAGGCTGACTCTGTAAACCGCTTAGAGAGGGATGTACAGCACTGTGAAGCGGTATATAAATCTAAGTGCTATTGCTGTTGCTATCGGAGTGGATGCAGTGAGTGGAAACAGAAGCGAGACAGGGAGTACAAGTACTTACATCTATAATTGAACTCAGAATTACAGTCATAAGTCCTTGTGATTATTCAGTGGGCCAATCACATGACTGCACCTGATTTTAGGACCGTTTTTTTTTTTACAGTGGTTATTTATGTGAACCCATTTTATCCAATGGAAGTTTTTGCCACAAACCGGAACAGAAACTGGCAAAAGATGTCAAAAATCATGGCCACATGACTGTGGGACACTGCAAACAGCTGAAAAGCCGATTGCCAAAAATACGATCGCATAACCGTGGGAGATATGCAGCCATTTTAACTTCAAAATCCAATTGTAAGTAGTTTTGTGTGTGTGTGTAAGGGGGAAGCCTATTGTTAACGACCACCAGCCATTATGTGACTAGTTGTTAAATCTAAGATTACCTGTAGCTTCAATGGGAAGAGAACATTTCCAGCTGATGTGACTTTCTGCCAAGACAAAGACGGGTGGATGGATGGAGAAAAAACTTAGATGAGAATTGAGAAAAGATCCTGTGAGAGAAGGTGAAAATAAAGACTTAAGGGCTTCCCCCCATCCCCTTGCTTTTCATCTTGCCTGGATAATGTTTTACTTAGGGGCAAAATGTAAGCAAAGAAAGCTTTATATATTTATAATTATTGGGAATGGCTCCAGACTAAGTGGAGAAGGTAGCAAAGGGCTCTATCATTATTGCCCTTTCTATTAAGAGTTTCAGTTTTAGGATGCATGGTTATCTTTGCATGCTTAATCATACCTAAGATTAACCTAATTTTTTTTTTTTTTAAGGCCATGGAATTTGCCAAGAGGGACAAAATGAATCAGTGTGAGAACAACAAAACTGTACCATTGCAATGTAGGTCCTGCCTTTTTTTTTTTTGTAAGCGTGCCATGACATGACCTGCATGTCCCAAAAAGGGAGAGCTTGTGGACACTGGTCATTTTGATGAAAGCCACTGGAGCTATGGGCTTCCCGAATCTAGGCCTTTCTTTAAAAAAATATTTTTATGGGTGTTTTATGTCTAAAATACAAAGCAAAGGGGGATCAATGCAATATCTACCAAGATTCCTTCAATGAAATTTTAGCACCTTCATCGGATATTATAAGCCAGGTGTGTCAAATTTGTGATGACATGTTGTCATCATGCAAGGTTTTTCCCCTTGGCTAAACGGGGGTGGGCGTGGCCAGTGTGTAACGCATCTGGCCCACAGGCCATGAGTTTAACAAGGAAAGGAAAGGAAAGGAAAGGAAAGGAAAGGAAAGGAAAGGAAAGGAAAGGAAAGGGAGGGGAGAGGAGGGAAGGGAAGGGAAGGGAAGGGAAGGGAAGGGAAAGGAAAGGAAAGGAAAGGAAAGGAAAGGAAAGGAAAGGAAGGGAAGGGAAGGGAAGGGAAGGGAGGGGAGAGGAGGGAAGGGAAGGGAAGGGAAGGGAAGGGAAAGGAAAGGAAAGGAAAGGAAAGGAAAGGAAAGGAAAGGAAAGGAAAGGAAGGGAAGGGAAGGGAAGGGAAGGGAAGGGAAGGGAAGGGAAAGGGAAGGGAAGGGAAGGGAAGGAAAGGAAAGGAAAGGAAAGGGAGGGAAGGGAAGGGAAGGGAAGGGAAGGGAAGGGAAGGGAAAGGGAAAGGGAAAGGGAAAGGGAAAGGGAAAGGGAAAGGGAAAGGGAAAGGGAAGGACATCATGTAGTATCACAGGAATCCAGCTGACAACACAGGAATTTTGCAGCTTCATAAATAATCCTTAGTGAAAAGGAAAATTGTACAACTTGTGGGGAAACTCCAGGACAATAATAAAATGATGTGAGCACTGCAGCTATGCACTGAATATTTATATTAGCATTTTATGTTTGTTTATTTGTTTGGCTGCATTGGCACAGATGTACTTAAACTTGTAGAGCTCTTGAGTCTTCCTTACTAATTCAGTCCAATGGTCCTCTAAGTTCTTTTTTTTTTTTTAATTACAATTATTACTCCTATACAGCTTTGGTTACATGTGACACAAAACACATTATTTCCATATTGGAAAAGCTTAGAATAAAACTAGGTGCATTTTCCAACCTCTTTTCTTAAATGCACTGAAGAATGTTACTGTATGTTTACTGACAGATAAGCACCTCAAGGTAATTCTCGCCATTGCAGTTTGTTTTTGCAATTTGTAAATCTCCTACCTTGTTGGTAGCAAAATAGTGCAAGCATAATTGTACATTATTTTTACTTTGTAGGTACATTTTATTTTGTGGGGTGCATTCTGTAGTATATCCAACTTATTTTTGAGTTCCTGACCTGTAAAAAAAAAAGAATTTGATTTGATGTTATTTTTTAAAAATCCGTTAAAAATATAAAATAAAATGAAGAATTAACATGGTTGTTGTTGTTAGTTGCGAAGCCATGTCTGACCAATTGCGACCCCATGGACAATGTTCCTCCAGGCCTTCCTGTCCTCTACCATTCCCCGGAGTCCATTTAAGCTCACGCCAACTGCTTCAATGACTCCATCCAGCCACCTCATTCTCTACTCCCCCATTCTTCTTTTGCCCTCAATCTTTCCCAGCATTAGGCTCTTCTCCAGTGAGTCCATCCTTCTCATTAGGTGGCCAAAATATTTGAGTTTCATCTTCAGGATCTGGCCTTCTAAAGAGCAGTCAGGGTTGATCTCCTCTAGGACTGGCCGGTTTGATTGCCTTGCAGTCCAAGGGACTCACAGGAGTCTTCTCCAGCACCATAGTTCAAAGGCCTCAATTCTTTGGCGCTCAACCTTTCTTATGGTCCAACTTTCACAGCCATACATTGCAACTGGGAAAACCATAGCCTTGACTATACACACTTTTGTTGGCAGGGTGATGTCTCTGCTTTTTAGTATGCTGTCTAGATTTGCCATAGCTTAATTAACATGGTACAGAATGCCTATCTCCAGCACCATGGTGGATATTAAACAGCCCAGTGCTTTATCTGGAAAGAAGACAGATAAGGTGGTTTAAAATACCTCACACATGGAACTAAAGCAAGTGACAAGGAGTTACTTCCTCAGTTTGCGTCTGTTGAAGAGATGTTTCATAACTGGTTGCATCCTTTGTAGCCGCCATTTTGGGAACAGGCTAAATTTCTCTCAGGATGGTCTTTTTGTGTGAGGCTCCACAACATGTTCTCACATTTCCAAATGGGCTGCTGATCCATAACATTATCATTGATTCTTTGGCTTCTTTCCTCAAATCAGTTCTTTTTTTTTTTTTAATGATTTATATGCCGCCCTTCTCCGGAGACTCAGGGCGGCTTACAATGCGTTAAGCAATAGCCTTCATACTTTTGTATATTTATACAAAGTCAGCTTATTGCTCCCACAATCCGGGTCCTCATTTTACCTACCTTAAAAAGGATGGAAGGCTAAGTCAACCTTGAGCCTGGTGAGATTTGAACTTGCAGTAATTGCAGGCAGCTGATGTTAATAACAGTGCTTTAGTCTGCTGTGCTACCAGGGCTTTTCTTTTTAAAGAAAAACAGGACAAACGTGTAACATCAGTCATTTTAACAGTGCACTCCAGAGGTGTTTTGGGTAAGAACATGGTAATGGTTTTTATATGTCTAGGTATATCCTTGGATATGGAAAAATATGGAATTTTATATGGTTGAAATGTTTTTTAAAGGTGTGTTAGTTACAAAAATGTTAATTCAATTGAGCTTGTGGTTTTGGGTGGGGCTTGTTGGATGGTTGCATGATGTCCCCTCTTTACACAACTTCATCCTCAGAAAAGTGGGTCAGCAAGGAAAAGAGAGATTTAAGAAGGACAATAATAATCATATATAGATGGTGGGTTTTCATCTGAGTGTGAGTTAGAGAACGTTGGTCTGTCAGCTGAAAAGAGGAATGACAACAAAATGTCTTGTCTACTTTCGCATGATTGTACCAACATCTAAGCTAAACCAAATCTTCTCCTTAGTAAATGGTATAAGGAATTTTTTTTACGTACCTATGAAAAAGTCTGAATGCATCTGTTCAAACTACAGTAACGTGGAACAAAAAGAACCAAATGTATGTACGGAAAAATGAGCCATGGGTTAGTTGAAGAGTGGAACTGATTTACCCAAGCTTCTGCAAACGTATATTAATTAACCTAAATTCGTGATGGGGAGACTAGGTTTGTGGACTGTAAACAAATGTTCCAATATCTTGTATTCCCTGGACTGTACACAAATGTTGCAATACCTTTCTGGAATACAGCCAAAACATACAAAGATTCCAAAACCAAGCATCTCTGATAGTGTTTAGCAAAGCAACTGATCCCATGAGATTTCAGTAAGATTAGAAAGCTGGCAAGATCATTCCTTTTGGAGTGCATGCTTAGAGCCTAAAAACAACAAAATTCTTACTACTTTCAGAATTTCAAGCATCCATTGAGGACATCTGAATGGGCTGTAGATGACCATGTGTGTGTTTGTGCATGTGCACACCTTTGAGTAATTCTTTTTGACTTCTGGCAACTACATGGATAGATCCCTGCAGGGTTTTTTTTGGCAGGTTTTACGGCATTTGCTTTCCATTGCCTGCTTCCTAGGAAAACTGAGAGAGAGCAACTGGCACAAGACTCCCCAGCTGCTTTTGTGCCCAAGAGAAGACTAAAATTCCCGGTCTCCAGATTCCTAGCCTGATGCCTTCACCACGATGCCAAACTAGCTCCCCCTGATGACCATTTTACGCAGATCTTATTCCAAGGACAGCCTGTCTCCACAACTTCTCTGCCAAATGTTGTTCCCCTTTTCTTGTTCCAGGTTTTTCGTAGATATCTTTCCAATACTATTTCATTAAAGGTCATATACATTCATAGTCACCTGGTAACAATAATTAAACTGCTTTATAAACCCTGGAGGAATATTGCAGGAAAAGTAATCAGAAGAGGAAGTTGATATAATTGGTAAAAAGTAGGCACCAATGAAGACTCAGGTCATGTAAGATTATATAAATGGCAGAATTCATGGCAGAACTGTCTAATTTATGGGGGATGGGTTTATTTATTTATTTAATTAATTAATTAATTAAATTTCTATACCGTCCTTTTCCCGAAGGACTCAGGGAGGTGAACAGCCACAAGATAAAACACATAAATACAAAAAATTTAAAATAGATTAAAAACGAATTAAATAATTTGGCTGAATTTAAAATACCCCATAATTTAAAACAAATTAAAATTTATATTTAAAAAGGAGAAGATTTAGGCCAGGCCAGCTTGATGGAATAGGAAAGTCTTAAGCGCGTGATGGAAGGTGCGCAGATCCGGGATCCTCCGTATCTCCGGGGGGAGCTTGTTCCAGATCATAGGTGCCCCCACAGAGAAGGCTCTCCCCCTGGGGGCTGCCAGTCGACATTGTTTGGCCGACAGCACCCGGAGGAGCCCCTTTCTATGGGAGCGTACTGGGTTTAGGCTTTTAAACTACTATAAGCTTAGGCGAAGTCTTAAGTCATATAGAAAAAGGTCATAGAAGTTTTAAGTCATAGAAGCAGAGATGGTATTCAGCCGGTTCTGACCGGTTCTGGCGAACTGGTAGCGGAAATTTTGAATAGTTCAGAGAACCGGCAAATCCCACCTCTAGTTGGCCCCAGAGTGGGGTGGGAATGGAGAATTTGCAATATCCTTCCCCCAGGAGTGGGGTGGGAATGGGGATTTTGCAGGATCCTTCCCCTGCCTCGCCCACCAAGCCACACCACACTCACCAAGCCATGCCCACAGAACCGGTAGTAAAAAAAAATTGGATTTCACCACTGCCCCTGCAGAATATAAAGTTTAATACCTTGATTGACTAGCAAAGATAGGAAGACAAGCAGATAAAGAGAAAGATCAGGAAATGGGGGAGTGGGCAGATGTTGAATTTGTAGGAAAAACCTAAGGAAGTGCATAAGCTTGACTGGTTTGGATAGGGAAGAAGCAGGTTTAGGTTCCTTCTAAATAAAACAGACTGGGAGAAACAGAGAGAGAGGTATGTTGCTTCACTGAGGAAAAATTTTTGATTTCTCCTCACTGGCAGAATTGATTGAGGATCATTTTTATCCTATTCTTGGACTAAAGAACAGAAAGCCAAGTTTTTGCTCAAAGATTTTAGGAAATCATCAGTCCTGCCTGATTTATTGCAATTAACTCTACATTGGAGCTGTGCTTGAAGGCCACTCAAAAACTGCATGAATTGTTAAGGATGATGATGATGATGATGTGTCAGGATTCGAAGTAACACCCCCAATGAAAGAAAACTCCAAGGCTTGAGTTTGCTCAAAGTTCCATTTTATTAGAGAGATCATATTGGCACAACTGGAAAACCCAAATCTGAAAGTTTCCAGGTTTTCCTCACCCAAAGGAAAGTCCAGGTCCCTGCCCAACACTGACAAGTCCATCACATGGTCCAATCATAGCACTGTCCCAACTGGAGATGCCTCCCAGGTCCAGCCTCCCAGGTGCAGGGCAAGTCGTCCTTGACCCTCTGAGAAAGGAATGTAATTTTGACTACATGTCACCCATACTCTATGCAATCTCTCCTCCATTTTCCCACAGAAGAATATGTGGCAGGCCTGAAGGCCCAAATGTAAAAGATGGCTTCCAGGTCTGACAATAGCAATAGAAGCACCTAGGAATCAGGCAAATGCAATTTCTTGTTGTTGTTGTTTTGGAGGGAGTCTATGCCGTGTAATTTCCATGGGTCAAATCTTAACCGCGTCTGGAAGATGCCACTAACAGTAGCTCTATGCCTCCTTCTCTTGATCTCCCAAGTAATATCTAGTAGGCTACAAAGCACACATATTGTTCTGTTTTGCTGAGTCTTTGCCTACTTTTTTTTTTTTTAATTTGATTTATATGCCGCCCTTCTCCGGAGACTCAGGGCGGCTTACAATGCGCTAAGCAATAGCCTTCATTCTTTTGTATATTTATACAAAGTCAGCTTATTGCCCCCACAACTGGGTCCTCAATTTTACCTATCTTAGAAAGGATGGAAGGCTGAGTCAACCTTGAGCCTTGGCGAGATTCAAACCTGCAGTAATTGCAGGCATCTGGTCTTAATAACCAGCTTAATAACAGGGTGCCTTAGACCACTGTACTACCAAGGCTCTTTCCTGTGATAGTCATAAAAAGCCTGAGAAAATCCTGTATTGGATAAAGTATAATCTAAGGAAGAAATTACCTGATGCCTTTCAGATTTTTAGAATATCCCTCCCAGAATTCTGGACATTAGCTATGAGGGCCCTCACAAATATTTACAACTCCTTTGATATTTACAGAATAACCTTTCAGGGACAAGGAGACCACATAAAATGCATGGAGCTTCAAGGACATTGTATACTTGAATGGCAGGAACTCAAGTCCCATCCTCGCTGGCTGTAATTATGAAAAAAAAAAATCTGATTGTTTTAGGGAAGGGTAAAAATATTTGCTTTCCCCCTCTTCTAAAACAATTTGATTTTTTTTTTTCAAATGAGGAATCTCAGATAGCAGAAAAAGAGGGAGCTTCAATCTTATGGTTCTGTGGCCATCATCCTGACCTTTTGATCTCCTTCTGGATGTTCCTGGAAGATACCTAGTGCAAAAGGGGGAAAGGAAGGACCTGCTGAGGGCTCTGATACTCATCAAGACAAGTTCTCCTGTCTGGGGTGGGTCTAGAAGGCTGAGATCTTCATGGCAGACTAGTTTGCTGATTGATGTTCTGTCCAGAGCTGCATTTTTTTTCCCCTCAGACTCTTCCTCTTCCCCCTTTAGACCTTTCCATTCCATAATTTCAGCTGAGGTGGACAATATGACTGCGAGATTGCAAATGCACAGATATCTGTAGCAGAGGCGGCCAGATTCCACATGGGTCAAAGGCCCATTCTTGCCCACTGTAGCCCCTGATGTTGATATTCCCTGCCAAGGTGTAGGTGAGCATTTATCCCTCAGAGTCTTGACATCTTCATATTTGTAATTAGGTGCTGGAATTTAGTGCATTAATTCAAAAGCAAAACATTTCTGATACTCAGATGTTTTGAAGTGATTAGTAGTAATAAGTAATGATAAAAATAACCCAGAGAAAGGATATCTGCTATTTCCTTTCCAGAGTAAAGTAAGTCTATTTATAGGCATTTATAATCAGAAATTCCAAAGCCATCCAAACTAATCATTGGGCAATACCTATATGGAAGCCAGCTTCTACATATGTTCCTGAATACTAGTGGAATGATGCCATACACAGCACATATTGCATTAATGTAGTTCCACACTACGCACCTAATCATCCCCCTTCACCTTATCATTAAATGACTATATATAGTTTCACTGACATTAAAATATGTTGGCAGTTTCTACTGCATATGGGAGCCCTCCAGTTCCTTCGAGGGGGATGTTGTTAATTCCTGTTCCAAATTCTTACTTACAACATTCTGTGCCAAACTGTAGATGTGCATATGATCACTCTGTTCAGCCTTGGTGGTCCAGTGGTTAAAGTGTAGTATTGCAGGCAAACTCTGTCCACAGTCCGGAGTTGGATCCTAACGGGGCTCAAGGTTGACTCAGCCTTCCATCCTTCTGAGGTTGGTAAAACGAGGACCCAGATTGTTGAGGGAAGTATACAAATAATGCTTTCATTGTAAACCACTCGGAGAGTACTGTAAAGTGCTAGAACCATGATGGCGAACCTATGGCACGCATGCCCGAGGTGGCACGCAGCGCCCTCTCTGATGATGTGTGAGCCATTGCCCCAGTTCAGCTCCACTGTGTATGCGTGTGCACCTCCTGCCGGCCAGCTGGTCTTCGGATCTCTGCCGTGCATGCGCGGGGCAGTGGTGGGTTTCAAAATTTTTTATTACCGGTTCTGTGGGTGTGGCAGGGGAAGGATACTGTAAAATCTCCATTCCCTCCCCAATCCAGGGGAAGGTTACTGCAAAATCCCCATTTCATCCCGGTTAGCTGGGACTTGGGAGGCAGAGAATAGATAGGGGTGGGGCCAGTCAGAATTTTTACTACTGGTTCTCCGAATTACTCAAAATTTCCGCTACCGGTTCTCCAGAATTGGTCAGAACCTGCTGACACCCACCTCTGGCGTGGGGGGTCGGGGCACGTGCGGGGGCACATGTGCATGTACAGGGCGGGGTGCATGCATTGCATTTTGGGGGTTCGGGCGTGCACACACGCTTTGGACACTTGGTCCAGAAAAGGTTACCCATCACTGTGCTAGGGGGAATATATAAGCATAAATGCTAATGCTGTTGCTGTTGACGCCACCGATCAAGGTTATACATGCAAACTTCTGCTTTAAATATGCTGACCAGCTCTCTGGAATGATTTTAGATCTGCTTTGGAAAGCAGCTTAGAACAGTACATCTCATTTTGCCATTCTGCGGCTATGACCTTGCTTTCTTCAACATCTTGTCCTGATGTATGAACAAGTGCCCAGGTTAAAAAAAAAAAGGATGGAAAAATGTACACAGTTCCATCTACTAAATCTTCTAAATCATGGAAACCCTCAATAGTCAGTGGCCTAATAGAGCAATTGCCTTACAGAAAAGTTATTCAATTTAAATGAATTAAATAAAATAAGATGAGTACTGTACATTAATAAAGCCAGCCGCATCTAAATAAACGGAAGGAGAAACTTCCTAACAGTGAGGACAATTAACCAGTTGCCTTCAGAAGTTGTGGGTGCTTCATCACTGGAGGTTTTTAAGAAGAGACTGGACACCCATTTGTCTGGAATGATATAGGTTCTCCTTTCCAACTTTGTTGTTCTGTAAAGGGAATTAATTCTATATCTACCTGTCAGGTGCAAAAGATCAGGTACACAAGTAAAGATCCAGTTAAACTGATTTATTGCTACTCATGCTAATGCACAGGAATATTCTGTACTAATGGTTAGGACCTACTTAGATTAGATAAGGTTCAGTGGTCCCTTCCAGCTCTATTCTATTCTATTCTATTCTATTCTATTCTATTCTATTCTATTCTATTCTATTCTATTCTATTCTATTCTATTCTATTCTATTCTATTCTATCCAGTGGTGGGTTGCTGCTGGTTCGCCTCGGTTTGGGCGAACTGGTAGCGGCGATGGTGGGAGGCTCCGCCCATTCACCCAGATGTCATCAAAAATGCTCTGTGCATGTGCAAAGTGCCGCACGCTCGGAAAGCAAGAGCATACGCCCCCGGACTACCAATAGCGAACCGGTAGCATCAGAATTTGAAACCCCCTACTGATCCTATCCTATCCTATCCTATCCTATCCTATCCTATCCTATCCTATCCTATCCTATCCTATCCTATCCTATCCTATCCTATCCTATCCTAAATTGGCTGGTTTACATCTAAATGTAATGCTTATAACAAATTTCTCTGGGGTAAGAAACAATACCGTTAAAAAGAGTCCATTAAAAAAGTGTGCTGTATTTTCTGTATTCAGAATGCCATAGTGGCTCAGTTGGCCCCGTTACTGGCAGGATTTTACCTGGATTGAGCACAAATTGGGTCTAATTTCCCAGAGCTGAGTGCCTAACCAAACATCTTTTTAAAAAAATCAATTAAAAGTGTGAGAGCAGCACTCTAAAGTGAGCCTCCATCATATCGAGAAGGAACATTTCAATCTCCACTTCTCTAACCACAAACCTGAAAAAAAAAATATCTACCCAGTAGAAAAGATCGTAAAGAAAGAAACTTAAAATAACAGACCCTTGGTGTTATTGGGAGCTTTTCAGTTGCCAAACTGGCCCCAAATGTTGAGGTGGGATTTTTGTCATATTTGAAATAGGAAAAGGCGGAATGGGACTTTCAGACTCCTATCCTTAGCCACGCCTCCTTCTCCTCCAGGCTTCCAGCTCCGCTGCACCTCCCCCATAGGCCGTTTGGCTGCCGCACCTCCCCTATAGCCGCCCAGCTCCGGCGAACCCATCTGGGTTCAGTTCCAAGTGGGGAAAAAGACCCTGGAAACATGGTGGTTGTTTGGAAAGATGGTTTAATGGTGGACAGGATCACATGGCTTGAGTTCCTGAACAGAAAAGGGCAGAGATACTGAGAGTCCCTGGGTTTTATACCCTCTCTGGCTTTGAACTTCCTGGGGCACAGGAAGAGTATCCTGATTGGTTGCTGTTAGAGGTCATAGCTAGCCTTGCTGGCTGATGTAATCTTCCCAGGCGCCATGTGGGGAGTTTCTGTTGCTAGAGGGGTCCTTTGTGTTGCAGATGATGGTCCATTGACAAAGGTGGGGGGAATGAGTCTCTGCCTTTTTAGTATATCCTAAAATATTTCATTTTTCTGGGAGCGGGGTGAATTTTAACTTCCAATACGGCAGAGGCTCATTGGCCAGGGCGAAGAGCTAGGGGAGGGCCAGCCGAGAAGGAAAGCTAGAGGTTAATGGGCAGAACTGGAAGCCTGGAGAAGAATGAGGCAAGGCCAAGGATAGGAGTCTGAAACTCCTAGACCCAGCAAAGGAAACATGGATCTCTATCAGCCCTACTTACTTTTAATTTAAAAAAAAGATCCTGACATCACTTTAAGTAGAATTAAGTGCTGAAAACATGTTTCAGAGACAATATACAAACAGATGAAGACTCAGCGGTGACAGATTTATATATTAAAACTGTTGACAGTGATTATTAATAAAATATAGAAAGAATGCATCAATCCCAACTGTTTTTTAACAGTCCTTTTTTTGTTCACTGCGTTCCTAAGATCACAAGTTACATCTACCTGCAGTACTGGTAAGCGAAAGAATGGTATTTGGAAGGATTGTACAACCCACTATATGGAACTTTGCATTTTCCTTCTATGATTTTTTGGAAATTGATAGCCAGCATAGAATGTTGCATAGCAACCGATTTGCTCAAGGACCACAACAACGCTACATCGTTAGACATGCTGGGCGAGACATTTGGAAACAGAACTTCAGTAACATCTGGAAAATCTCACAGCAGCAACTGCAGCTTCCTGGTCCTTTCTGGTTTATGGGCAACCCCTCTCCTATAAACAAATTTATTTATTTATTTATTTATTTATTTATTTATTTATTTATTTATTTATTTATTAGTTCAATTGATATGCCACCCTTCTCCGGAGACTCAGGGCGGCTTACAATGCGTTAAGCAATAGCCTTCATACTTTTTGTATATACCTGCTTAGTAGGGCTTTTGCCCCCCCCTCCCAAAGCGGTGTTCTTTTTTTATACAAAGTCAGCTTATTGCCTCCACAAACTGGGTCCTCATTTTACTTACCCCGGAAGGATGGAAGGCTGAGTCAACCTTGAGCCTGGTGAGATTCGAACTTGCAGTAATTGCAGGCAGCTGGTGCTAGTTAACAGCACTTTAGTCTGCTGCGCCACCAAGGCTCTTTTAATACCGCAAACCAGACTAATCACTGCACCTATTTCTACTGTGACATCCAGTCCATTTAGAGAAGTCACGTTGTTGATTAGCCAGATTCATTGTCCTGTTCTTGAGAGCAAGATTGAAGTGAAATAAGTGGAATACTAGTGCCATAGGTGCTTTTTAAATGGTGATTCATCCCAAGATTATGTTTCAAAGACTTCCAATCCCATTGCCAAATGCTTGCTTTTGGAAATGGCAAAGAATTCTCCCTTCATTTATACACGACTATTAAAATAAAACAAAACATTAAATCTAGGATTTGGCAATATAAGTGAAAGCACGACGTGATTTAAGGATGCTAAATTTGAAACACTGTTTCGATGCCTTTCAGTTCATCCATTTCAGTAGGAACTCATCTGTTTTTCAGTCGGTACAAGTTGGACCCCTCATTGGTTATAGTAGCAATAGCAATAGTACAGTAGTGGGATTCAAATCCCGTTGCTACTGGTTCGCTCGTGGGCATGCATACACTCTCACGCATGATGCTTCTGCGCATGTGGAGAAGCTTCTACGCATGCGCAGAGACGTCCGGGCAGGTGGGCGGAGCCTCCCCCCGCCGCTACCAGTTTGACCAATTCGGGGCAAAACGGTAGCCATACATGGCTTAGGCCCAGGATATCTGTCGGACCACCTGCAACCAGCAACAGCTCCCCATCGTCTGGTGCGTTCTCACAGGGAGGGCCTACTCAGGGTGCCATTGGCTAGACAATGTTGGCTGGCGACCCCCAGAGGTAGAGCTTTCTCTGTGGGCGCACCGACCCTTTGGAATCAACTCCCCTACGGGCTCCGGTTGGCCCCTGACCGCCGCGAACTAAAGACATGGCTGTTTAAATTGCCCAGCCTGGACTGATGGGGTTTTGATTTTTAATGTATTTTAATATGCGTTTAATATTATTATTATTATTAATTTTATTTCTATACTGCCCTTCTCCTGAAGGACTCAGGGCGGTGTACAGCCTGATTAAAAGCACAAAGACAGACAAAATTTAAAAATAATTAAAATTATTAAATAATTGGCTCAATTATAAAACCCCCCAATTTAAAATCCCATATTTAAAACCAATTAAAATCTTTACATTGATAGCCCGGCCTGGCGGAACAACAAGGTTTTGAGGGCACAGCGAAATACACGGAGATATGTATTTTAACATGTTTTTTACTTGGATTGAGATTGTATATCTTAACTGTTGTGAGCCGCCCTATGGAGATAGGGCGGCATATAAATCTAATTAAAATAAAATAAATAAAATAAATAAACCCACCAGTGCAATCGTACTTATACTTATATATCACCCCACATTCGCTGGGCAGTTTACAATGTCAGCATATTGCCACCAACAATCTAGGTCCTCATTTTACCGACCTCAGAAGGGTGGAGAACTGACTCAACCTTGAATCCATCAAGATGAAACTCTAGACTATGGGAAGAGTTAGCCTGCCATACTGCATTCTAACCACTATGCCACCAAGGCTCAGAAATGCCATAAGAATGAGAGATTATTATCTACCGTCTCCATATCACATAATTTGAAAGTTCGGAGAAATGTTAGGAATTGAAAGAAGGGGGGGGAAATGAGCGTGTATAAGAGCTTGCCTCTTTCTGTGTGCTTCCCATAGGGAAATGACAGATGAATACAGGATCAAGAATGACTGAGCGATGAGTGAATGTGAATTGAATGGAAAACAGAGTGACTAGTGTAAATGACCTAGGTGGAGATGAATGGGAGAGTGTATGAGAACTGAATTTTCAAACAAAGGTATGAAAAAAAATGAGCATGCTGAGAGGAAGGAAAAGATGGAAAAGTGAGAAAGTTGTGGTTAGATGGGGTCAGGAAGATTCTCAGAAAGAAAAATGTGAGAAGGTTAAAGAACAAAAATGTATGCATGTGGCATACAAAGCAGTAATGGTATGGAGAGGAATGTTGAGTGGTGTTGGTCTATACTCCATTTGGTTATACGCTTTTCTTTTATCCTTTACCTGTGTTAAGGATATTGTTGTTGTGTTACCAACCAGCAGAGTGTAGAGCACAGAGAAACGTTGCTGAGAGCAATGAATAAGAGATGTGCAAACTGGTTTATCAAAAGTTTACTTTATAGTGAAAAAACAATCTCATAGTCTTTAAATCAATCCAAGTCTTTGCTAGTTAAATCAGTCCAGTGATATAAAATCTTCTTACCACACAAACAGTAGTTGGCTAGAATAACAAACTCACTCTGATTCACTAACCATGATGGTAGCAGATCCATCAAACGATGATAGCACAATGGTTGCAACTCCACACACAATGGTAGCTTATCATCAACTGAATACGTTACAGTACCTTTCTTAAATACGTTCACAACTAATTACAGCACAACTCAGCATTACAATGAATCAGCAGTACAACTTTAAAGTCACACAATACATATTTATATTAAAGTCACAGAACACATATATTGCCTGGACAACTTGTTAGGCTCAAACCATATCCTAACAACCTGTAATTCATTTTGCTCAGTATTGCTTTTGTTTCTGCTTTGTTTAACTTTGTTTACCCTGAAAAGAAAAAGCCTGTTGAGTATACATTTTTTCTTCTTCTCTTATTCCTTAGTCTTTTTAAGCGTATAGGAAAAAAAAAAAAACATTCAATACAAGGAAGCGAGGCAATTTCATACAATTAGAGTACTGTTACCATTTAGACACTGTATGTTTTGCAAAAGGACTGATACAAATTCCAGGTGGGTTTCATATGAGTTCAATCTCTCCTTCAGACACTACCTAGATCTCATCAGTGAAGGCCACTGCCTAATTACGGGGAAATGATGTATATCTACAGAGATTGAATGAAAAGTAGTGCTTCCAATGTTACAAGTGGCCAACAGATTGCATGTTGGAAGCTCTGACATGTTGTTTTTAGCATCTATTCTTTCACTTTTTTTGAGGCACACAGTGGCTCAGACGCTGAGCTTGTCGATCAAAAGGTCGGCAATTCAGCGGTTCGAATCCCTAGTGCCGCGTAACAGGGTGAGCTCCCATTATTTGTCCCAGCTTCTGCCAACCTAGCAGTTCGAAAGCACGTAAAATATGCAAGTAGAACAATAGGGACCATTTTAGTGGGAAGGTAACAACGTTCCTTCCAACGTGAGCTCACAACGTGAGCCTTTGGCATTTAGTCATGCCAGACACATGACCACAGAGACATCTTCGGACAGTGCTGGCTCTTCGGCTTTGAAATGGAGATAAGCACTGCCCCCTAGAGTCGGGAACGACTAACACATATGTGCAAGGGGAACTTTACCTTTCACTTTAGTTGGTGGGTAGTCGCTGTGGAAAAAGATTGTGTTACTATCTGTGAAATAAAAAGTTAGCAGTAAATTTTAAGCAATACAGTACCTCTTGATTGCATTTTTAAATTTTTGACTGCTAAAGGAGTTCCTTCAAATGAAATTCACTGTGTTGTCCATGGTGATGACTATGTTGATGTGAGTACTCTACTCAATAACGTGGTGGATATGGAAGAACTGATTTATGTGATCAGGAATGAAATGGACAATCTGTGACAAAGTATGAAGTTCTTATGTGATGGCTTTAAGAATTGTTAGCAGACGTATGTAGAAAATGATAGTTATTTTCTGGAAAATAAATACAGGTTACAAAAAAAGCTTGTTTCAAGAATTATTTTCCTGTTTTAAAATATACTTAAACTAAAATTATGGAGGTGGAGGCAAATCTTTTTATTTAACTCTCATATTTCAAGTGAATCTGAGCATAATATATTTAACTCATCTATGAGCTACAGATTCACCTGCATTTTTTTTTTTAAAAAAGGATCTATGGGAAAATGTAATGATATTTAAGTATTATACATGTCTAAGGTATGGCTTGTGCTGTGATATTCCTTTAAAATTTATACCAGCAGCTCATCAAGAGTTAGTTACAACTATATTTCATAGCTTGTACCCACTCCACTAAAATTGCAACAACAATTTTTATTTAGCACTTTCATGTGCCACCCACTCCTTTAATAGCTCTGAGTGGCACAAAAAATTATAGCCATTCTAGATTATGTAGGTTGGATCACAAGCAAATTGGGACACCTTACCATCTTTAGCAGCAATACCCAATTAGTCCTGTCCATCAAATGTTTTGGAAGAAATATTCAAAACCTTTCACAATTAATTATGTTGATTGATCCATATTTCTTAAGGCGTATACTTGATGTAACCTCAACATTGATTCCATTTTTGTAGTTAGCTTCTAGATTCACTTGAAAACTACCATATATATATAGTATATTCATTGGATCAGGGATACATAAAAGACGTGGGAAATTATTCTGTCTCCACCATTTATGGCACCTTTGGAAAGTCTGATCATGAGCAAAATGATTTTTGAGAACCAGAAAAGTGAACCTGGTATACTCTTTGTAATCTGCAGCTCTTCCAAAGTGGTGGAACAAGAGTTGATCAACAAGAGTTCTGCTAGAACTGTGGTGACTCAAGCTTTTCTGGATTCTCCAAAAAATACTTCATCAGGGCACACAAGGACCATTAAATACAACAAAGGAATGCTGTTGATTCTTCTTTTTTCCCCCTCCTCTTCTTTGATCTTCTTTAAAGGACCAGAGAAATGCATGAACTAAAACCATGGAAAGAGAGATTTATGGTCCCGGTTATAAGCTATGTTGCCAACTAAAATAACCCCACCTTTTTTTGTATTTTCCTATTGGTCATCTGTAAATGAACATAAATCAGTCAATCCCATTTTTTGTCTTTTCTCAGCAAGAGTGACGATAACTGCAGGCAGGGTGTAAACATTTTTAGAGAGATTGGTCACTAGAAACTGTGAGGGTGTGGAAGTACCCTAAGAATATTAGAAATTCTTGTGTGATAAGGAAGGAAGGAAGGAAGGAAGGAAGGAAGGAAGGAAGGAAGGAAGGAAGAAAAAAGAAGGAAAGGAAGGAAGGAAGGAAGGAAGGAAGGAAGGAAGGAAGGAAGGAAGGAAGAAAAAAGAAGGAAAGGAAGGAAGGAAGGAAGGAAGGAAGAAAAAAGAAGGAAAGGAAGGAAGGAAGGAAGGAAGGAAGGAAGGAAGGAAGGAAGGAAGAAAAAAGAAGGAAAGGAAGGAAGGTAGGAAGGAAGGAAGGAAGAAAAAGAAGGAAAGGAAGGAAGGAAGGAAGAAAAAGGAAGAAAAGGAAGGAAGGAAGAAAAAGAAGGGAAGGAAGGAAGACAAAAGAAGGAAGGAAGGAAGGAAGGAAGGAAAAAGAAGGAAGGAAAGGAAGGAAGGAAGAAAAAAGAAAGGGAGGGAGGAAGGGAGAAAAAAGAAGGAAGGAAAGGAAAGGAGGGAAGGAAGGAAGGAAGGAAGGAAAGAAAGAAAGAAAGAAAGAAACAAAGAAAGAAAGAAGAAAGAAAGAAAGAAAGAAAGAAAGAAAGAAAGAAAGAAAGAAAGAAAGAAAGAAAGAAAGCATTGACTCATTTCAACAAATTGTTCCATAAAAATAGAGTCATGGTGACCACAGATGGAACAGTGTAGGAAAACAGCCAAACACATAAGAACAAACAGAGCCTGTGAAAAGTGATCCACCACCACTAGCAGTAGATTAATTTACCAGATAAAGAAACGTTGACAAACAAGAAACATGGTAGGAAGGCAGGGATTAAAGGATGTGATTTCATCGCTAACTACCTGTGCTCTACCAAGAAGTTTTAGGTGAGATCCTGAATGGAGGCACAGCTAAGGATAAAGTGGAAATATAAAAAAATATAATCCTGAAGAAGGGAGGAAAATAGGATATGCCTTGCAGAAGGTATTTGTAATTTGGTTAGGATTTCGTTTCAAAGAAAACAAGTTTAAGATCAGGATCAAGCAATCGGAACTTGGATTCCTTTGCATCTATACACAGAATAGATAGGAGATAGATATTTCAAAGACTGTAATTGTGAGAGGGACCTTGGAGTCCTAGTGGATGATCACTTGAATATGAGCCAGCTGTGTGCAGCAGCAGCCAAAAAAGCTAATATAATCCTGGATTGTATAAACAGAGGCATAGAATCAAGATCATGTGAAGTATTAGTGCCGCTTTACAAAACCTTAGTAAGACCACACCTGCAATACTGCAACCCATTTTGGTCACCATATTAAAAAAAAGATGTTGAGATCTTGGAAAAAGTGCAGAGAAGAGCAACTAAGATGATCAAAGGCCTGGAGACTAAACCATATGAAGAATGGCTGCAGGATTTGGGTCTGGCTAATCTAAAGAAAAGAAGAATTAGGAATGACTATGATAGCAGTATTCCAGTATTTGAGGGGCTGCCACAAAGAAGAGGGGGTCAAATTATTCTCCAAAGCACCAGAGGGCAGGACAAGAAATAATGGTTGGAAACTGATCAAAGAGAGAAGAAACCAGGAATGAAGGAGAAACTTCCTAACAGTGAGGACAATTAACCTGTGGAACAGCTTGCCTTCAGAAGTTGTGAGTGCTCCA
This sequence comes from Pituophis catenifer annectens, assembly GCF_029215685.1. NCBI lineage: Eukaryota > Metazoa > Chordata > Lepidosauria > Squamata > Colubridae > Pituophis > Pituophis catenifer. Next base: position 75,583,871 of record NW_027256886.1, on the reverse strand, counting down.
TCACTGGAGATTTTTAAGAAGAGACTGTGGACAGTAACTTGTTTGAGATGGTATAGGTTCATGATGGCGAACCTATAGCACATATGCCACAGGTGGCACGCGTAGCTATATCGGTGGGTACACGAGCTCAGCTACAGCTGATTTTCGGGCCTTCTGAGCCCACCAGAAGTAGGGAAACAGGCTGTTTCCTGCCTCAGGAGGGCCTCGGGGTGGAGGGGTGGGGAAGGCCTGTTTTTCTCTCTCCCCAGCTTCCAGAGCCTTTCTACTCCTTTCTACTCCTAGAAAGGCTCTGGAGGCTGGGACAGCAAAAAACGGGACTTCCGGTCCCACCGGAAGTTGGCAAATGGGCTGTTTTCAGCCTCCAGGGGGCCTCCAGGTGGTGGGGAAGGCCGTTTTCACCCTCCCCAGACTCCTAGAAAGGCTCTGGAGGCTGGGGAGAGCAAAAAATGGGCCTTCAGTGCCAGTGCATGCCAGGAATGGGGGGAGCATGGTGTGGGGGGGGTCGCATGCGCATGCACGGTGGCAGGGCACATAGAATTATCTGAATTATCCCTACTTCTGGTGGGCACGCACGCATGCATGCATGCACGCACGCAACCCACCCACCCCACTCCTGGCACGTGATGGCAAAATGGTTAGTCATCACTGGTATAGGTTCTCCTGCTTGAGCAGGGGGCTGGACTAGAAGACCTCCAAGGTCCCTTTCAGCTCTATTCTATTCTATCTGTGCAAGCCAGTGGCTAGGCAAGTTTTATGATAGGTTACACAGAAAAGAAAGCATTCTCGCACAGTCCTGTATGGAGTTCATACATAATTGTGGTGGCATGGTAACCACTAAGCAGAAATTGTCTCTGCTGAGATCAACGGTCTTGAGGGATAATCAGATCTGAGGGATTATTTATCAAGTGGGGAATCATTCTCTGCAATAGTATTGAACTCTTACAAAAAAAATACAACCAGAGCAGAATGTTGTATCTTCTCCTCAACTGTGAGAATATCTGATCTTCATTCTATGGAAGGTTCCAGCTTATGTTCCTCAATGATCTATAGCAGGACTGTCAAACTCCCAGCCCACAGGCCGGATGCGTCACATGCTGACCACGCCCACACCCGGTTTAGCGAAGGGGGAAAAAGTCCCGATACATCACATGACGCTGCCATGACATGAGTTTGACGCCCCCGATCTATAGTAACAAAAAATATCTTGCTGTTTCTTCCTATTCTGCATATTTCCCAAGAATGCTGTTCGAAGAAATATCCTTCTGGGTTCAGTTCCAAGTGAGGAAAAAGACACTGGATTCATGGAAGTTGCTTGGAAAGATTTATTGATGAACAGGATCACATGTCTTGGAGATCTTGGGTGAAAAAAGGGAAGAGATGCTGAGATCCCTGGGTTTTACACCCTTTCTGGCTTTGAACTTCCTGGGGCACAAAAGAATATCCTGATTGGTTGCTGTCAGAGATCATAGCTAGCTTTTTAGGTTGTCTGTGTGCTAAGTTTGGTTGAATCTTGCTGGGTGATGCAATGAAGGGCAATTAAATGGCTCTGCCTGAAGGAGGTAGATCTTTATTATGTAGAATGGACTGGCTCAGGCCTTAATGGCCCATTAACAAAGGTGGGGGCAGGGCTGAGTTTCTGCCTCCATTTTAGATTATGTAGGTTGGATCACAAGCAAATTGGGACACCTTACCATCTTTAGCAGCAATACCCAATTAGTCCTGTCCATCAAATGTTTTGGAAGAAATATTCAAAAGATTTCACAATTAATTATGTTGATTGATTGATCCATATTTCTTAAGGCATATACTTGATGTATCCTCAACATTGATTCAATTTTTTGTAGTCAGCTTCTAGATTCACTTGAAAACTACCATATATATATATTCATTGGATCAGGAATACGTAAAAGATGTGGGAAATTGTTCTGTCTCCACCATTTATGGCACCTTTGGAAAGTCTTATCATGAGCAAAATGACTTTTGAGAACCAGAAAAGTGAACCTGGTACGCTCTTTGTAATCTGCAGTCTTCCAAAGTGGTGGAACAAGAATTGATCAACAATCAAGCTTTTCTGGATTCTCCAAAAAATACTGTATCAGGGCACACAAGGACTATTAAATACAACAGAGGAATGCTTCTTCTTCTTCTTTTTTCTCCTCTTCTTTGATCTTCTTCAGAGGACCAGATAAATGCATGAACTAAAACCATGGAAAGAAATATTTATGGTCCCGGTTATGAGCTATGTTGCCAACTAAAGAAAACCCACATTTTATTGTATTTTTTATTGCATTGTATTATTGTATTGTATTCTGCCCTTTTAATATTTCCTAAAATAGTTCATTCTTCTAGGAGAGGGGTGGGCTTTAACTGCCTAGAATGCAAATATTCATTTTGATAGAAAGGAAACCTCTGCGCAAAGGCAAGCACCTGTAGGAAGTTAGCACCCACCCCTTTCCTAGAAGAATGAAATAGTTTGGGAAATATTAAAAAGGCAGAATATTATATTTCCCTGGTTGAGAAATGGAGAAACGTGTTTTAAAGACAAAGCAGCTCCCACCTTCCTGCCCTCATCCTTTTGTTAATGGGCCAGAGGCAGAAACTCAATCTTTGTCAATGGACCTCATCTGCAAGACAATGGGACCCATCTAGGACAGAGGCTCACCACATGGCACCTGGGAAGATTACATCGGCCAGCAAGGCTAGCTAAGACCCCCACCCCCTGGGAGTCTGACAACCAATCAGGATACTCTTTCTGGGCCCCAGGAAGTTCAAAGCCAGGGAGAGCATAAAAACCTGGGGACTTGCTGTATCTTCTCTCCCTTTTTCTGTTCAGGAACTCAAACCATGTGATCCTGTCCACTATTAAACCATCTTTCCAAGCAGTCTCCATGTTTCCAGTGTCTTTTTCCCCACTTGGAGCTGAACCCAGAAGGATATTTCTTCCTACACACCCATGGAAGCTACCAGATTGGGGAAGCTGTTCTGGCATTCATACAGTTTAAGGGGGGAGGGGAGAGAGATTTAACTGCCAATCTAAACCCATTGAAAACAGTGGCATTTTATAGGTTTAATTATGTGTACGAGTGAGCTGAATTCAATACTACTGCTTTTAATTAAAAGAAGTTATTCAATCTACAGAGCAGCCCTTGCAATGTGTGGGAGTAACAATAGCAAGTTATTAAAAACAAAACAGAGGGAATATAAAGCTTGCCTGATCAGATTGGTGCCACTACGAGATCAGGATAACTATTACTATTGATTAGATTAACTAATAACCTAGCTTCAACAAATGCAAATATAGTGAATTGGAATGTTAATTTATTGCAGCATCCATTTAATGCTGACTAAAAATCAATTGCTGGCAACAACTGCAAAAAATAAAAGAAGAGCAAAAACAAAAAGTCACACATTTTCCGGTTTATACAAAACAAACAGCCTGTTGATAAACAAGATCCTGTTGCATCATGCATTGATGACTTCTACATGAGCCCTTGGGGCCCGGATAGGGTCCCTCTGTCCAGTGGTGAAATCCAAATTTTTTTACCACTGGTTCTGTGGGCGTGGCTTGGGGGGGCGTGGTGTGGCTTGGTGGGAGTGGCTTGGTGGGAGTGGCAGGGGAAGGATACTGCAACATTTCCATTCCCACCCTACTCCAAGGGAAGGATACTGCAAAATCCCCATTCTCTCCCCACTCCAGGGGAAGGATACTGCAAAATCTCCATTCCCACCCCACTCTGGAGCCAGCCAGAGATAGTATTTGCCAGTTCTCCGAACTACTCAAAATTTCCGCTACCGGTTCTCCAGAACTTGTCAGAACCTGTTGGATTTCACTCCTGCCTCTATCACTCTTTCCCCTATGAGCATGGATGTGCGCCAACTGCTTGCAGCCTGGCTCCCATTTGAGTCATGGAGTATAAACTTTACTGAGTAAGCCACGTTAGCACAGAAGAAGCGAAACCAGCTCTGGGGTTTCCTGTGCAAAAGCAAGCGTAGGTAATTTCTCCTTTTTCCTATAGGTCACTCCCAGTCCAAAATGTCCACCAATCACACATGTTCATTTTGTTGTAGGAAACAGTGTGCAATGCCGGGGCATCTCTCGGTGTGTCCTTGGGATGCTAGCAATGTCCAACGGTACCGACGGATGCTTGAATACCAGTGGTGAAATCTGAACCGGTGTACTACTGGTTTGCTGGCTGTGCATGCGCGCTGTGTGCATGCATGTGAAATGCACACAACACACCAAATGCAAGGTGCACACAAGCATGTGCAGTGCACGCCAAAAGGAGGAATGGGTTAAGTAGAACAGCACAGGTGTGTGTGTGATCAGCTGTGGCGCACAATCTTTTTTTTTCGGCCTGTTCGGCCGAATAGGTTGTAAAAAAAATGCTTTTAAAAGGGAAAAAAGAGGCTCTGATGATCCTGCGGCTCAGCTGGGATCGTCAGAGCCTCTTTCTTAACCTTTTAAAAGTATTTTTTAAAAGAAGTGGCAAGCAGGCGACCAGGCGATTGGGTGGGCATGGGTAGTTTGGGGGGGGGGGCAGGGATTTTCGCTACCGGTTCTCTGAACCACCCGCTGCCATCGCTACCAGATTGGCCGATCCGGTCCGAACCGGGAGCATTTCACCCCTGTTGAATGCCATGTCTCTCCTCTGCATTCCAGCTACTCCCCTCCCTGTTATTGTCAAGCTGCGAGTGAAGAAGAAATTTAGGTAAAAGTGAGAATCAGTCTTGACAAATAAACAAGTGTAATGCAAAAAGAAGAGATTCAGTCATCGGGCAAGAGAAAAACCTAACCATAATACCTAAAATTGTGGGAAAGATGGCAAAGCACAAAATGAGAGATGAACTTTCACAGATGGGACTTATTTCAAGTGTATTCAGAAGACATGGAATGCTCACTTACAGCAGGGGTGGAAAGATGACAAACAAGGAGAAGATTGGATGAAATTCAATATTTTGGAAAGTATGGTCTAGGTGGCTGACTAGACTTCTGGAAAGGAAGATCTATCTTCTATTAATGACTCTATAATCCCTTGCGGGGTGGAGTCTGGGCAACTGAATGGAGCTGAAGGTTTACTGGCCAGATGCCCTTCCTGTCACCATTGCGGAGTTATATTCAGCAGATATATTCTCTTCGTGCCCAGAGAGAGAAATATCTGCCTCTACCTAGGATCGAACTCACAGCCTCCTGATTGTGAGGCGAGAGCTCCACCTCTAGGCCACCGCACCTATCTGGAAAGGAGAATCCCACCCCCACTCCATAATATTTGGCATACAATTTGTTCCCATTTGTAATTAATTTTAACTTTCAGGATCAGAATCCCGGACCTGGTTGATGTGTCCTGTGCAAAGCGACCTCAGAAGGCAATACATTATTTTTGCATATAATGTCAACAAACAGAATTTAGTTCAAAATGAACTTGGATTCTTGAGCTTGAAAGGTAAAAAGAGTAAATGAAGCGTTGATTGAAAAGATCTACGTTGTTGCCCTTGCATTCCTAGCCAGTGTGTGTTTGTGTTCTGTCCCCGTCTCACACATACACAAACAGACAGCCGGGGGTTAAATAAACTGGCAGACAACCAATTCTTCCGATAAGACGCTTGGCAGCAACCCAGTAGCTGCTTGCCAAGAACTTTACTCAATAAACAAAATACCCACAGTCAAGAATTGTTCAGTTCGTAAAATAAATCCAAGGCCGATAATGTTGTTTCCAAAGATGCAATGTGACTCGATAGTAGTTAGTTTTGTCCATCACAGAGTCTGAATGGCCACCTCACCCCCTTTTATACCCTGTGGGGTGTGGTCCAGTGACTCAGCCTAATCTCTGGCACGACTTTTCTTCTGTTGCACGCGCTTATCTCTGCGACGCTGCTGAGGATCCAGCCAAGACTCATTACCCTCATCACTGTCCACCTGTGGCTGCGTGGACGTGCTTGGCCCCGGCCCTATCTCTTGCCCTTCGGCGGACACCGAAGGCATTACCAGAGAGGAGGGTCCTGGAGACGGAGGCCTTGCCAACTCCTCTCCTTCACTCTCGGAGTCCCCTCCTGCCGATGACACAGGCTCAGGTAACGGAGCCACAACAGTTTGTATGCATGCAACAAATGCCACCATGTATGCAGAACTTCCTGCACAACCCATCACTTCAATCAGAAGTTCACCCTTATGTGGGACATCACTAGACATATAGACAATGAGGAGAGATAGCACCACATTGGCACATAGCAATAGTGCTATCCTCATTTGCCTTCTCTTCCTCTCCCAGACACCACTTCATATATGCATGTACTTTAAAATCTAATTCAATTTCAGTTACTTCCTAAAATTTGCTTTCCAGGCGTCATCTCATCTACAAACTCAGACATTACTTCATTTGAATTAATTTTCTCGTCTTATACTTGAATCCATTTGCATATTTCGGTAACCTGCATATGCCATCTAATTGGTACGAAATATGTAAGCTTTAGATTAGAGATCTTGGCTAGCACAGATTAGTGTGAGCACACTTGGAGTAAAATTGGCCATGGGACATACTCGTAACTTGTTGGCCAAAATGTGCTAGAACCAACCATCACTATCATCATTTTTAGAGCCGGTTTAGCCTAGTAGTTAAACCACCAGGCTAGAAAGCGAGAGAACATGAATTCAAGTTCCACCTTAACCATGTAAGGTGACTTTGGCCAATCACTCTCTGTTAGCTCAGCCCACCTCACAGGGTTGTTGTTTTGGGGAAAATAGGAGGAGGAAGATGTATTGGATATGTTCACCACCTTGGGTTGTTTGTCAAACTAATTAAGGTGGAATGAAAAAATAAATAAATCACAGTTACAACAGATTGTTATACATGGCATCTAGTGATGATTGTGGAGGGGGATGAAAGAATGAAACTTGGAATGTGAGATTATTAAATGAATGAAAGCAGGGGTGAAATGCTCCCGGTTCGGACCGGATCACGCAATCCGGTAGCGATGGCAGCGGGTGGTTCGGAGAACCGGTAGCAAAAATCCCTGCAACCCCCCCAACATGCCCAGCTGAGCCATACGATCACCAGAGGCTTAATTTTTTTTTACTTTTAAAAGCATTTTTTCTACAACCTCTTCGGCCGAAAAAATGCTTTTAAAAGTAAAAAAAAAAAAGCCTCTGATGATCATGCGGCTCAGCCTGGATTGGCAGAGGCATTTAAAAGCACTTTTTCTACAACCTCTTCGGCCGAAGAGGTTGTAGAAAAAAATGCTTTTAAAAGCCTCTGACGATCTCAGCTGAGCCGCGCGATCATCAGAGGATTTGTGTTTTTACTTTTAAAAGCATTTGTTCGGCTGAAGAGGTTGTAGAAAAAATGCTTTTAAAAGTAAAAAAAAAAAAAGTTGGCCACGCCCACCCAGTCACATTACCGCCCCCCCCACCAAGCCACGCCCACAGAACCTGTAGTAACAAATTTTACATTTCACACTGAATGAAAGAATATTGTGGTGAAATGCTACTGGTTTGCTCCGGTTCACCTGAGCTGGTAGTGATAAAAACTACCGATTCGGGCAAACCAGTAGTTAGAAAAAACTACCGGTTCAGGCAAACTGGTAGTAGGCTACCGGTTCGGTTGAACCAGGAGTTTAAAAAGTTACCGGTTTGTAGGATTTTCGATGATCAGCTGTGCTGCGGGGTTTAGCTTTGCTAGAAAGCAGGAAATCCTGCTTTCTAGCGAAGCTAAATCGCACGGCACAGCTGATCCCCCTTCACTGTTCTACTTACCTTCCCAAGCCTCCTTTTGGTGTGAACTGCGCATGCACACGCAATGCACGTTTGGTGCGCAGCGTGCATGCGCGGCCAGCAAACCAGTAGCAAACCGGTTCAGATTTCACCACTGAAGAATATGATTTATAATGCGTGCCTCTGAAACTAAGAGGATGGGATGAAGTGAGGCCTGTTGATAATGGCCTAGACTTGATGAGCACATGAGGGAAGTGAAGATGCAGTTTAAGAGAACTAAATTGTGTGCCAGAGATAAATAAAAGTGCCAACGCATATGTCAGAATGTACAAATTGATGCTATCCAAGTTCTTGTGGGTATGTAAGAAAGTAGCATTTCCTAGGTTGCTTTTAGCTGCACCTTACACTCCAATGAATAGTGATAATAGGAGAACCTTTTGGGACACATTCTGCAATATTGTGAATGAATGTGATTTGGGAAACAACCTTATTCTTCTTGGTGATATGAATAAATGAATACAAATGAGATAAGAGAGTATAGAGCGACTGGGTCATTTGGGGATTCAAGAATAAATGTTAATCATAACTGCTTCGTGAAGTTCTGCTTTTTAAAAAAATATGTTTGCTCTTTAAGTATACATCTATTCATAGGCATCAATTGGCATAGGCCAGGAATAAACATAAATCTAAAAGTGTGATTGATTTGATTGGATGTTCTCAAAAACTGAGAGAATTAATGAAGGACTCAAGGGAACGAGAAGGTCTCCATCCTATCAGATCTTAATTTGGTGATGTTGAGAGTCAGGGGTGGATTCTAAATTTTTTTACTACTGGGTCTGTGGGTGTGGCTTATTTTGTGGGTGTGGCTTGGAGGTCATGTGACTAAATTGTGTGCCAGAGATAAATAAAAGCGGGCGTGGCTAGCTGGTCAGTCATTTCTGGAAGGTCCTCGCACTTACGACCAGTCCTCGCACTTACGACCAGCCCTCGCACTTACGACCCGACTCATTTGTTTGCTTTTAACACTGATCAGCTGTAGGACGGCCCTTTGAAGTCCCGCGGCAAGAGTTTAAACAGTTTTTTTCCCTCTAGTCATCAGCTGGGTCTCAGGAGGCAGCAATAGATTGGGGGTGGGACCAAATAAAAGTTAAGAATAATGTGGGGGGGTGGGGGGTGGGAGAGAACCGGTTCGGTGATGTCATATCGTCACCGCTACCAGCTCGGCCGAACCGGACTGAACCGGGAGGAACCCACCACTGTTGAGAGTATATCTTAGATCAGGAGTCTCCAACCTTGGCAACTTTAAGCCTGGTGGACTTCAACTCCCAGCTGGCTGGGGAATTCTGGAAGTTGAAGTCTGCCAGGCTTAAAGTTGCCAAGGTTGGAGACCCCTATCTTAGATGACGATGGCCAGAAATGAATAGGAAAAAAATAAAAAGGAAATAAATGAAAAAGAAAATAGAACAACCACTGGGAAAGAAAATATAAATCCAATGTGGGGGAAAAAAACAGATGATTAATGTTCTGTCAGAATGAATAGGAAGTGGACATAAAAAACCAGTCAAAAATAATTGCATTATAAAGTATGGCCTTATGTGAAGAAAAAGGATGTAGGATGGAACGATGAAGAGAAAGAGGTTGTGAATAAGAAAAATGTACATAAGAGAATGATTTCTGAAAAGTATGGGCTTGGCAGAAAGATATTAAATAACGTATATTTAAAATAAAAAGTGGACTGCAAAGAATGTAGTTAAAGAGGGCAAAGATGATTATGATTCAAAGTGGCAGAGAAAATGCAGGGTGGTTTTAAAGGAAATAAATCATTATTCTGCAAAGGGTGAAGAAAGCTAAACAAGGCGTTCCCACCAGAGGAGATGGTTTTTAATTTAAAAGTGTAAACAAGATTCTAGTTGAAATGGAAGAAAGGGAATTCTGGAAGGACATTTAACAGTTTTGTATAGGGATACCAGTGGTAACTTGGAATGTGGTATTGAAATAAATGGTATAAGCATAAGTGCCCAAGGGAAGGAAGGGAGGGAGGGAGGGAGGGAGGGAAAGAGAAAGAAAGAGAGAGAGAAAGAGAGAGAGAGAGAGAGAGAGAAAGAAAGAAAGAAAGAAAGAAAGAAAGAAAGAAAGAAAGAAAGAAAGAAAGAAAGAAAGAAAGAAAGAAAGAGTGGTAAGGGTGAAGATGTAGATAGTGTAAGTGGAGAAATATTAAAATTGGGAAGAGTGCATCTTTGCCTGACAATTGGAAGAAAACACTTATCAAATCTCTTATTTGATGTCTTATTTTGGACCCATTATGAGAAACCCTAGTTCCAGTGGTGGGTTGCCCCCGGCTCGCACGGGTTCTATAGAACCGGTAGTAAAACTGGCAGGAGGCTCCGCCCACTGACCCTGATGTCATCAAAATGCTCCTGCGCATGCGCGCGGCCCTGTTGCAAACTGGTAGTAAAGGTAAGTAGAACCCACCCCTGCCTAGTTCTCTGAAGAGTCACTGGCCACTAAGAGTTTACAGCAACTTTTAATCAATCAATAAATACAGAGGAAAAAGAAGCAAGAGTAATATCTTGCCAAGTGTGAATGGGAAGGTGTTAATAGAACCTGACTGAAAGTGTGGAAGAGATGACAACGAGCACTATTTGGGAAGCGCAGTGTGATTTTACAGTGAGCAAGGGGTATGCAGAATGTTCCTATATGCTAGGACAGCGATAGGTAACCTTTTTGACATCGGGTGCCAAAAGTGAGGGGAACACGGGGGGGGGGGGGTCACGCACGTGTGTGCCCACACCCATAATTCTATGCACCCTGCCCCCCATGCATGCGTGTCTGACCCCCCCATGCGACGCCCGTTTTGGCATGTGATAGCCCAGTGGGCCCAGTAGGCCCGTTTTTTGCTCTCCCCAGGCTCCAGAGCCTCTCTAGGAGCCTGGGGAGGGTGAAAACTGCCTTCCCCCCCCCCCCCCCGGAGTCCCTCCGGAGGCCAGAAATGGCCAATTTGTCAACTTCCAGTGGGACCAGAAGGCCCGTTTTTCACCCTCCTCAGGCTCAAGAGCCTTTCTAGGAGCGTGGGGAGGGTGAAAACAGCCTTCCCCACCCCCGCAGAGGCCCTCCAGAGGCTGGAAACAACCAATTTGCCAACTTCCAGTCCCACCTAGAAAGGCTCTGGAGCCTGGGGAGAGTGAAAAACGGGCGTTCCCCACCCCCTCCAGGCCCTCCAGAGGCAGGAAACAGCCTGTTTCCCTATTTCCGGTGGGCCCAGAAGGCCCAAAAATCATCTGGCCGGCACGCACATGCACGCTGGAGCTGAGCTTGCATGCCCACCAATATGGCTCTACGTGCCACCTGTGGCACGTGTGCTGTAGGTTCACCATCACAGTGCTAGGGGAAGCATAAAGGTAATTTGAACGGAACGGGAATGGGACTTCCCAACTTTTTGCTGTAGGGATGGCAGAAATGACTATATATATTGGTGTAGGATGGGTACAGATGATGACCTTATGTATCATAGTACATTTCGGAACCTTGATCTTCTTTAGGTAGAATTGGGAAATACATGGTAACAACACTAACAACCTCTTTAAAGTCCATGTAATCGTTCTAAACTTGACTGTAAAAAAATATGATTTCTATGATAGAATTGTCAAAGTCTGGAATGCTCTACCTGATTCAGTTGTTTCAGCTACAAATTTTCACAGTTTCAGTCACAAATTGACATCTGTGGACCTTACATCATACTTAAGTGATCAGTAGAGGGGGCGTGCATAAGTGCACTAACATGTCTATCATCCCTGTCATTGTATTTTTATTCTTTTATTCTTGTTCTCATTTTTGTTTGACAAATTCTAATAAATAAATGGTTTCCCAGATCTTGCTAAAGCTCAACTACCAGCAAACCAGCTATCATAGCCACTGGAGAGGGATGCTTGGGACATTGTTCAGCAATATGCTCACAAGTTCCTTATATTTGCATCTGGATATTCTATTTGTTTGTTTGTTTGTTTGTTTGTTTGTTTGTTTGTTTATTGGTTCGATTTATATGCCGCCCTTCTCTGGAGACTCAGGGCGTCTTACAATGCGTTAAGCAATAGCCTTCATACTTTTGTATATACCTGCTTAGTAGGGCTTTCGCCCCCCCCACCCCAAGTGGTGTTCTTTTTTATACAAAGTCAGCTTATTGCCCCCACAAACCGGGTCCTCATTTTACCTACCTCGAAAGGATGGAAGGCTGAGTCAACCTTGAGCCTGGTGAGATTTGAACTTGTAATAATTGCAGGCAGCTGGTGCTACTTAACAGCACTTTAGTCTGCTGCGCCACCAAGGCTCTTATTCTAGCTTGCATGTCCAACATCTTATGGTCCTCCACAACCAATAACCAGCTCTGAGGTTTAATAAGAAACATTAACCTACTGTTTGGTTCCCCACATAGCTTCAATTCTCCTTACCCAAACGAATCCACTGGATGGCTCAGATTCCATAGCTAGCTCTCCATCAGTTCATATTTCATTTCCTCATTGGAGCAAGCAAGAGAGGCCAATTATGAACTTCCACCGAACAGCTTTGGATGCTATACAATTTTGGATGCTATTTTGGTATGAGTTAGCTATCCCTTCGATGTTTTTAAATAGAGTCTGCATCTTGCTTATATAGTCCATATGTGGGATACCAGAGACATTGTTAAATGCTCATTTCTAGAATTTCCCTGAAAGTTACGCAATATGCATACCCTTGTATTTGTCTTGGTTGATAGTCACATTGAGAAGGATGGTAGGAATGGCAGTATTAAACTGCATGCAGGCATCCAATTTATATCTTGCCTTTGGCTAATGAGGATGATGACAGCTAAAGTCAAACCCATCTGGAAGGCATCCAGATTGGAGAACGCTGGCTTATAATTTCTTGAGGTTCTGAGCAGAATCACATCTATTGGGAGGTGAGTACATTTTGTTGCACGGTCCATTTGTTTCTTTGAATTTTTTTTTTTAAATTTGATTTATATGCCGCCCTTCTCCGGAGACTCAGGGTGGCTTACAATGCGCTAAGCAATAGCCTTCATTCTTTTGCATATTTATACAAAGTCAGTTTATTGCCCCCCACAAACTGGGTCCTCAATTTACCTACCTTAGAAAGGATGGAAGGCTGAGTCAACCTTGAGCCTTGGCGAGATTCGAACCTGCAGTAATTGCAGGCATCTGGTCTTAATAACCAGCTTAATAACAGGGTGCCTTAGACCACTGTACTACCAAGGCTCTTTTAATTTTAATCCTCATTGCACCAATGGAAGGTCTGGTGTCATTTGCTTATCTGTATAATCATAGGCTTTGATATTTGTGTTGGCTTCCTTTGACTCAAAGTTTTAGTCTGCCTGTGTGTTTGTAGGAAGAAACTGAATGAACTTTTAAACCCGGCTAGTTTAAGGTGCAAACATGGTCTGAAAGTGAGATCTTGCATTTGTGATTTGGAAAGCTTTTTGCCCTGCAGATGAGATTCAAAAGTATTCAGATAATTGTCTGGGGCAGATAATCCACTCCAGATGCCCTTTTTGCAGCTGCTAAGAGTCATCTAGAAAGCCCTAGAAACTGAAGTGGCGCAACAGGAATGATGGGATCAAAATGCTGAAATTCATTTCTGCAGAAAAACAAACGACATCCACAAAACCTACTTCCACACTTTTAACTTTTGCACATTGATCTGTCAGCCTTTCAAATACATCAAGCTAGGAACCCAAGGCCATGTAGGTTGGTACTACTTTTATTGTACTGTTATAGTAACAGAATCTTGCACTTCCCCCCTCTCTCCTTGTATCTTCATGATAAGTAGGTAGGAGCATTTACTCATATTACATTCCTCTCTCAGTCTGGGTTCAGGCCTCCTGTTGTCAGGTGTGAAAGATCAGGTCCACATATGAAGGTCCAATTAAACTGATGTATTGCTACACATGCCATTTTTTTTTTGTCTTTTAATGACCCCGTAATCCAGGGGTGAAATGCACCCGGTTCGGATCGGTTCGGGCGAGTAGGTAGCGATGGCGGTGGGCAGTTCGGAGAACTGGTAGCAAAAATCCCTGCCCCTGCCCCCCCATGCCCAGCTGAGCTGTGCGATCATCAGAGCCTTTTTTTCCCCTTTTAAATGGCTCTGACGAGCCAAGCTCTGACGATCCCAGCTGAGTTGCCTTTTAATCAGGCAACTCAGCTTGGATTGCCAGAGCCATTTAAAAGAAAAAAAAAACTTTTTTCTTTTAAATGGCTCTGACGATCCAAGCTCTGACGATCCCAGCTGAGTTGCCTGCCGATCAGGCAACTCAGCTGGGATCGTCAGAGCCTTTTGAAAGCATTTTTTTACATGGTAAAAAATGGTTTTAAAAGTAAAAAAAAAAAATTGGCCACACCCACCCAGTCACATTACCCCCACCACCACCAAGCCACGCCCACAGAACCGGTAGTAACAAATTTTAGATTTCACCCCTGCCGTAATCCCTTGTGGGGTGGGGTTGGGGCAACTGAATGGAGCTGAGTGTTTACTGGCCGGATGCCTTTCCTGTCACCAATGCAGAGTTCGCAGCTGACATTTACTCATTGTGCCCAGAGAAAGAAATATCTGCCGCTACCTAGGATCAAACTCACAGCCTCCTGATTGTGAGGTGAGAGCTCCACCTCTAGGCCACTGCACCACTCATTGCTACTCTTGCCTATGCATAGGAATATTCTCAACTAAAGATCAGCACATGCTTGGAGTTTGGTAAGTGTCAACGGACTTCAAGAGAGTTTGCTTTTGGCTATTTAGGGATTCCAGGCTGATCCCTCTTTTAACTCTGCTGCAGTTTCTGTGTCTTCTTTTCCAACATTTTTATCTGACTTGTCTTGGTAGTGGTTCTTCCTCCTGTCCTTCAAGGCTGTTCTCTCTAGACCAGTGATGGCTAACCTTTTTGCCGTTGTGTGCCAAAAGTGGAGGGACCACGGGGAGGTCACCCATGTGCATGCCCACACCCATAATTCAATGTGCCCTGCCACTGCGCATGCCCCCCCCGCTTTTAGCACGTGATGGCACGGTGAGCCCGGTAGGCCCGTTTTTCACCCTCCACAGGCTCCAGAGGTTTTCTAGGAGCCTGGGGAGGGCGAAAACGGCCTTCTCCACCTCCCCTGAGGCTCTCCGGAGGCCGGAAACAGTCCATTTCCCAACTTCCAGTGGGACCGCAAGGCCTAAAAATCAGCTGGCTGGTGCATGCATGCACGCTGGAGCTGAGTTATGGCAACACTCGCGTGCCCACTGATATAGCTCCGTGTGCCTCCTGTGGCACCCGTGCCATAGGTTCGCCGTCACAGCTCTAGACCATTTCAAAGCACAGCAGCATTTTCATGCTAAAAAGTTCATGTGAACTGTGTGAGATGACTAGTGCCAATCAGCCTTGGGGAGTGCCCAAAGCAGAAGGCAACTGGCATTTGTTTTGGCATAGCAAGGCAATCCTAAGGGAACAGACAAATAATTCTTCCATTTGCAGGGAACCTACCGGAGGCAAGAGATGAGATGAAGTGGGGTTTCCTGCATGATGAAGCCACCCTGCCCCAGAGCTCCAAAGGAACTGATGTGAAACTCTCAAAAGCTTCATTCTCCCAATCGCTAGTGCAAGGGTCTGCAACCTTAAACACTCAAAGAGCCATTTGGACCCATTTCCCACAGAAAAGAAAACACCGGGAGCCACAAAAACCTTCCTGTGCCTGACTATTTCTTGAGCGGCCACAAAACTAGGATATGTAGTTGAATTAAACATTCTGTTTTCATCTGAAACTTTTCTGTTCTTGGATTTATCCAGGGTTGGCCTACCTGGGGTTGAAAACCTCAATAAATGGTGTGCTGGTGGGTGTTGCACATTGGTGGTTGTGATGCATAGTTTGAGTGACAGGGAGCTGCAACAGAGGGGTGAAAGAGCCACATGCGGCTCCAGAGCCACAGGTTGCTGACCCCTGCGCTAGTGGGATGTATTGAATTTTTATTTATTTTTTATTTGATTTATATGCCACCCTTCTCCGGAGACTCAGGGCGGCTTACAATGTGTTAAGCAATAGCCTTCATCCTTTTGTATATTTTATACAAAGTCAGCTTATTGCCCCCACAGTCTGGGTCCTCATTTTACTTACCTTAGAAAGGATGGAAGGCTGAGTCAACCTTGAACCTGGTGAGATTTGAACTTGCAGTAATTGCAGGCAGCTGACGTTAATAACAGTGCTTTAGTCTGCTGCGCTACCAGGGCTCCTATAATAATTGAGAACAAAGGCGAATACACGTGTCCCAAGATAATGTTGCAGGATCCAACCTGGGTCGATCACTGGGACCAGAGGTTTAGTCTTCTGAGCTTTTGGACTTGTGCTGGGGCCCATCTTCAGGAAACTCCTCTCTAGCAGTGTGTGTATAATTGGCTTGGTTTTCACTGGCCTCTCAAAATTGCATGGTACCACTCATCTCCCAGGTTATAAATTCCATATATCTTTAGCTAGCAGTAATCCCTACTGCACCTACTGAATAGAAACCTGAAGACTCATGCATATGGTCATTGCTACATTAAGCCAAAATTTATGGCAGCAGTTACCCAGGATATACGAATACTACATTCATATTTCTCCTGGGAATTTTGATAGTTGCTGCAGATGCCTTAGGCTGTAACCTAGAAATAGGTGAACTAGATGTGCAAGCTTTAAATTGCTGATGTTTGACTTAGTAGAACCTTGTGGTTAGGAGAGATGATGGATGGATGGATGGACGGACGGACGGACGGATGGATGGATGGATGGATGGATGGACTGTTTGCTTGATTGGTGATTGAGATTGATTTTTGATAAAAAAAATATTTCTGTAGAGATCTTCTTGTGATGGAATGTGTAGCTGGAGAAGGGGGAAAGTTCAGCCTTTGCACCATGGCTTCTCTGGGAAGAGGCAGCCACCTTCCAGACAGAGGCCCAAAATAAGTGACTATATAATGCTGAATTGGATGAGGAAGGGAGGAAAAAATTCAGGATAGCCACACCCTGAATCTCTCAGGGTACATTTATTAGGATAGAAGATTATAGCTTTAGTCCAGTGGTGAAATCCAATTTTTTTTACTACCAGTTCTGTGGGCGTGGCTTGGTGGCTGTGGTGTGGCTTGGGCATGGCTTGGTGGGCGTGGCAGCAGAAGGATAGTGCAAAATCTCCATTCCCACCCCACTCCAGTGGAAGAATACTGCAAAATCCCCATTCCCTCCCCACTCCTGGGGGAAGGATATTGCAAAATCTCCATTCCCACCCCACTCTGGAGCCAGTCAGAAGTGTTATTTGCCGGTTCTCCAAACTACTCAAAATTTCCGCTACCAGTTCTCCAGAACCTGTCAGAAGCTGCTGGATTTTACCCCTGCTTTAGTCTGATGATATTGTTTATTAAGTACTGTCAGGGGTGGGTTCTACTTACCTTTACTACCGGTTCGCATCGTGCCCGCGCATGCATGCACACGTGCTCTTCTGCACATGCGCAGAAGCTTCTGTGCATGCGCAGATCGCCTATGATGATGTCCAGGTCAGTGGGTGGAGCCTCCCACCAGTTTTACTACCAGTTCTTGCGAACCGGTCTGAACCGGGGGCAACCCACCACTGGATACTGTATAAGCAAATAAAAAACTGGACTCAGTTGGATTTCACTGTGTCATCTTCGGGCTTAGGCCTGAAACATCCTTAGTTGTAAAAAAAAATAAATCATATCCAGGCAAAATGGAAGAAAAAAAGCGCACAGCCTGTGCAGATTCTACAAACTCAGGCGTCAAAGCATGTCTGCTTTATTCCACAAATGTTTTGATTTCCATGATACATATCATAGCATTTCAAATAGTAAACAATTGATGTGCCTATTTTCTGATCTAAATATAAGTGTGTACGTGTAGAGAGAGAAAATATATGCTTTGCAAATGGCATTCTTTTCTTGTTCTTTGCTGTTCTTGTAAATTTCTGTACAATTTATTATAATTATAACTGCGACTGTAATTATTGGTCCTTCTGAGACTAGTGGCAAGGTGGATACATCAAGGGTAATGCAGATACTTTACCAGTTATCAGTGGTCAAAAATAAGAAGAGATCTAATAGGTGTGATGCAGATTTCATTAAAATTCAAATAAATATATATATTTTGCTTCTTCTGTGTCTTGGCCCCACTTCAGGGGTGGGCTGTTGGGGGTTCGCAGGGGTTTGGGAGAAACTCTAGCTAAGATTCTGTGCAGTTCTGAGAACCCCCAAATTCCACTCCTGGATGGCCTGGCCCCGCCCCACCCCTCCCAGCAGTCCCCACATGGCCCATTTTGGATGCAGGTAAGTGCAGGGTGCTGGGAGGCTGTTTTCGCCTTCCCGGAGGCCTTGAGGAAAGCCTCCAGAGCCCGGGGAGGACAGAATGCCCCCCCCACCGTGGTAGAGGAGGCCAACTAGGCCACGCCCACCATGGCCATGCCCACCTAGCAACCAGGCAGAGAACCCCTTGCTAAAATTTTTGAAGCTCACCCCTGCCCCATTTGTCTTTCCGGAAAGTAATTCCAGAATTCCAGAAGATGTATTGCCCCAAACCAAATGAAATTCTTGACTTTAAAAGGGTTATGGATCATCAGTATAGGGGAATGTCAGTGGTATTGCTGGAAATTCAGCTGATATGATGAATGTATGGGCAAAGAATTGTCTAAATGTGGTCAGTCAGAGTGTATTTTTGGAGATAGAACAAGTGGGGTTATTCTATTAGGCAGGGTATTCTTCCATTGGGTTGGGAAATAGTCTGGTGTATAATATTGTGTAAAGTTAAGTGTCACTACAGAATCATTTGTCTTAGTCTGCTTCCAGATGACTGCAGTACCGCAATGCCTCAGAAGCGCTAAAGAGTCCTAGTGTGGAAATAACATAAGAGTAAAGAATTATCATTAATTAATGTGTGGCCTCTAAGGGACCCCTGCCTGTCATTTTGATGATGCTGTATTTTTTCATCTGTAATTTGGAGCATGGAAGTACCACATTTCTGAACTGTGAACATAAGCAGAACAAATAGAAGAGAGTTGTTGTTGTTGGGTTTTTGTTTTTTTTTTGTTTTTTTTTGTTTGCTTTAATTTATATGCCGCCCTTCTCCGGAGACTCAGGGCGGCTTACAATGCGTTAAGCAATAGACTTCATACTTTTGTTAGCCAGGCTAGCCAGGAGTGGAATTTGGGGGTTCTCCAAACTGCACAGAATCTTAGCTAGAGGTTCTCCCGAACCCCTGTGAACCCCCATCTCTGCTTGGAATACTGCAACAAGTTGTGGTCACCAAGATATGAAAAAGGATGGTGTGGATGGTGTGCAGAGAATAATAGAAAGATAATAGAAGGTCTGGGATGTAGGTGCTCCATCACTGGAGGTTTCAAAAAATAGACTAGATGACTGTGACTGGGATTTATTTATTTATTTATTTATTTATTTATTTATTAAATTTTTATACCGCCCCCTCTCCCGAAGGACTCGGGGCGGTGAACAGCCAAAATTAAAAACACACAATACAAATATTAAAATACATTAAAACAAAATTAAATTATCTTAGGCTTCTCCAATTTAAAACCCCGTTACCCATAAAATTCACCATTAAAAATTTTTTTTTAACCCAGCCCGGCTTGCTGAAATAAAAAAGTCTTCAGGGCCCGGCGGAAGGTCCGGAGGTCCGGGATTAGTCGTATCCCTGGGGGCAGCTCATTCCAGAGGGCGGGTGCCCCCACAGAGAAGGCTCTTCCCCGGGGGGTCGCCAGCCGACATTGCCTGACAGACGGCACCCTGAGGAGACCCTCTCTGTGGGAGCGTGTTGGCCGGTGGGAGGTTATCGGAGGCAGAAGGTGGTCTCGTAAATAACTGGGTCCTAAGCCATGGAGCGCTTTGAAGATGAGAACCAACACCTTGAAGCGCACTCGGAAGACCACCGGAAGCCAATGCAGCTCGCGCAGGAGAGGTGTCACGTGGGAGCGCCAAGCCGCCCCCATAAGTACCCGCGCGGCCGCATTCTGCACCAGTTGGAGCCTCCAAGTGCTCCTCAAGGGGAGCCCCATGTAGAGAGCATTACAGTAGTCAAGGCGGGAAGTAACGAGGGCATGAGTGACCGTGCATAGGGAGTCCCGATCCAGAAAGGGGCGCAACTGGCGTATCAGGCGAACCTGATAGAAAGCCCCCCTGGCCACGGCCGTCAAATGCTCTTCTAAGGACAGCCGTGCGTCCAGGAGGACACCCAAGTTACGCGCCCTCTCCGTGGGGGCCAATGTCTCGCCCCCAATAGTCAGCGATGGCACCAGCTGACTATATCGGGACGCCGGCAGCCACAGCCACTCAGTCTTGGAGGGATTGAGTCGGAGCCTGTTCCTCCCCATCCAGACCCGCACCGCCTCCAGGCACCGGGACATCACTTCAAGGGCATCGTTGGGGTGGTCTGGGGTGGAGATGTACAGCTGGGTGTCATCAGCGTACAGATGGCACTACCATCTGCATGGTATAAGATTCCTGCCTTGAGCAAGGGATTGGACTAGAACAGAGGTCTCCAACCTTGGCAACTTTAAACCTGTTGGATTTCAACTCCCAGAATTCTCCAGCCAGCAAAGCAAAGCTGGCTGGGGAATTCTGGGAGTTGAAATCCTCCAGGCTTAACCTCCAAGTTTCCTTCCAGCCCTATGATTCTATAATAAAATATATAGTGATATCCTGGTAGCTTTATGTCCCTCGTATCATGTATAAGTGAGTCTTGGGTCTGAAGCCCAGAATGCTTAGTTTGTTCCATTTCACTTGGCATATTTTCTTGTGCATAAGTACAAATTATGTGTTAGCTATAAAACAGCATCAATTACTGTCATCCATAATTTTTCAGCTCTTCTCATTTGCAACTAACCATGGCACAAACATACTCTGACCACATCTTTTTAGAACATGTCCCTTTGAGATTGCCTTTAATTCATTCCCAGGCATTCCCTAGGTGACGCAGCCTAAGTTGTCCTTAACTTCTATTGCTAAGGAAAATACTATTGTAATGGTAATGAACTAATATTGTTCATTACCATATTGTTGGGGGCAATATGCTGGCTCAGTAAACCACTTAGAGAGGGCTCTAAAAAGCACTGTGAAGTGGTATATAAGTCTAAGTGCTACTGCTATTTTCCCCTTAGTTCCCAATAACAGCCAAAAAATATACATAATCTATTGGTCTTTGTTACCCATGACTTTGGAGGGAAGCTAGGAGATGGTAGTTTCTGGAAACAGAGGCAATTAAAACAAGAAAGGATCAGAAACGAGAGCAGCATGTTTCTGGATGCATTTTTTTCACCATCTCAAGACTGGTCAGGGGGTACTTCAACTTCGCAGTGGGGAAAGACGCATTAGCTCAGCAGGTCATGTTGCAAGATTGAAAGCAGGTAGCACAGGTAGAAATGAATATTGCACCAGTAAAGAGTCTGGCAGTTGGATCTTCTGCAACGTGATTGAAAACTCCTCAAAATTTTGTAAAGTTAGATTAGAAGATCAGATTAAATGGAAGGAAGATGGTAAAATAACCATGCCCTGAAACAGAGCCGGGTCAGAACACATGCTAGGAGCCAAGAACAGAAACTGGCTAGTCAAATTTGGCAGAAGCGAGCTTGCCTATAGTAGGCACTTCTCCTTGTGTGGAATTACTTGGATGACAGCCAACCTGAAACTTAAGATCCAACAGTAGGATGGTAACTGCAGCAATATTATTATATGCACAAAGATGGAAGAATAATGAAACACCCTCAGTAGAAGATTGGATTATAAAATTGACAAGAGTTGGCAGAAATAGCAAAGCTAACCAGTTTGGTCAGGGAAAAAAGTAATAAAGATTGGAAAACTTATATGGAGTTTTCTGAAAGAAGAAAAGACTGAACTGATAATTTGGGGTATTGAAACGGGCTAAAGAGGGAGGGAAAGAATAAGATGGAAATTATTTGACAGAAAGAAAGGAAAAAAAATTTGTTTTCTTTCTTTTTCATTCTTTTACTTCTTTTTCTTTTAACTTTTATTGTATTATATGTAAATATCTATCTATCTATCTTATATCAGATGATAGATAGAGATAGATAGATGATAGATAGATGATAGATAGATGATAGATAGATAGATAGATAGATAGATAGATAGATAGATAGATAGATAAACATCTGATAGCCAGGACTTTCTTTGGCTGATGAGAAAGCATTTGGCCAGTGATTTGAAGTCTCTCTCTAGTATGGATGAAAGATATTGTGTAGCCTCCTACAAATGTTACTCAAACTCAAATAAAAATAAATAAATAAATAAATAAATAATTTTATTTCTATACCGCCCTTCTCCCGAAGGACTCAGGGTGGTGTACAGCCTATTAAAAAACACAAAGACAAACATCAGTTAAAAATAATTAAAATTATTACATAATTCGGCTGAAATTTAAAACCTCAAAAATTTTAAACCCAATTTAAAAATTATTAAATTGATAGCCCGGCTTGGCGGAACAGCAGGGTCTTGAGGGCACAGCGAAATACACGGAGGTCGGAGATCTTGCGCATTTCCGGGGGCAGTTCATTCCACAGGGCAGGGGCTCCCACAGAGAAGGCCCTCTCCTTTCCATTCCAAGACACCCTTCCATTAGGACATTCATTCTTGTTGGAGAATTGCCAGCTAGGCTGAAAGGAGAAGTAAAGCAAGGGCTTAGTTTAGAGTCTTGCACAGTCACAAATGCCTCAAGCTTGACCTCCTCCAAAATTCATGAAACTTTATCTGGTCATTCTCAGAGGAAAGCAAGCAGTCTGATGAAATTCTTATCACCTAAGTCAGTGGTAGGCAAACTTGACTCTTTCACACCCTGTGGACTTCAACTCCCAGAATTCCTAAGACAGCCAAGCTGTCTTAGGAATTCTGGGAGTTGAAGTCCACAGGGTGTGAAAGAGCCAAGTTTGCGTACCACTGACCTAAGTGATAAACAATAAAGTTACTGACTAAGGTTATTCATGAGTGAGTGGCTCTAGTTGCTTGCACCCAACAGTTAGCCCCCGACCTTCTTTCCTTCCATCGCGAGCTGAAGACGTGGCTCTTTCGTCAACTCAACTGATCCGTTTGGGGATACACTGTTATAATTTTAAACTGTTTTTAATAGGGTTGTTGATTTTAATTTATTTCATTGTGATTTGTATTGGAATTTGTCATTTTGTAAGCCGCCTTGAGTCCCTAGGGAGAAAGGCGGCATATAAATCGCAAAATAAATAAATAAATAAATAGTTCCACAATTATAAACTTCAAATTTCCAGATTTCATTAAAAAAAACCCAACACCTCACCTCTCTAGCTTTCGAAAAACCAAGGATTCACTCATTTTGTAAAAAATAAAAAGGGGTATTTTTTTCCTCAGCTTTTTAAGAAAATGAATGAGCAGTTATAGTTATGACTGACATATATATTCCCCAAAGGGTACACCTCTATTATTATTAATTATTACTATTTCTTAACTTTTCCTAGGGGGATTAGCAAAAGACAGAAGCAACTACAGGAGTATGCAAAATACCTTTCTCAGTACTTTGTCTAAAAAATTGACCATTGTTTTAGTTCTTATTTAAAACAAAAAAAGCCGTCCTAACAGGTTATATCCACGTAGACTTCTCTATACATTTTCCAAAAAAGGACCATAGCTGAGCCCCAGTAGCATCACTAGTGACTTATAGCTTCTTCATCTAGCCATCTCTGTAGTGATATCAACCTAGGCTTAATCCGTAAGGCGGAAGCAAGCTGTTTCATTGATTAATTGTTCTCATTGTTAGGAAAGTTCTCCTTAGTTCCAGACTGGATCTCTCTTTGACAAACTTCCACCCCATTGCTTCTTGTCCTGCCTTTAGGTATTTTGGAGAATAAGTCAACCTCCTCTTCTCTGTGAGAACCACTCAAGTACTGGAAGACCCTTAAGCCTCTCTTTTTTAAAGCTAGACATACCCTTAAACATTCATTGTACAATTTAGCCTCCAGACCCCTTATGATTGATGATGATTGAGTTAATTTTAATAGCAATCCAAATTATCAGAGACTGATTATTTGTGTTATATGCTTCAATTGACAAAACAAGAAACTTTCCCTTCTCTTCCTTTCAGTGTTGTTCTATTTCTTACAGTACATTTTGGAGATAAGCATTTCCTCCAGAATTGTAATGAATTCTGTTGTGAGAATCTTGCAATACAAAACATTCAAACGTAATAGTACAGTAGTACTATTCTATAGTAGTAGTACTATACTATCCACAAAATTGTGGAAACCTTTTTGGGAAAAGTGTGTTTTTGAGGTTTGATGGCTAATAATACCACTTTTTTTTGAAGTTTCAAGATAATCATATTACACCGCTGGAATGGCCTAGGAATAGCCCAGACCTTAACTCAATGGAAAATCTATGGAACCGACTAAATAAACCTGTTAGTCAGAAGCAACCCAGCAATAAAACCCAGTTAATAGAAGCAATCATTCAGTCTTGGTTTCACATTATAACAGCTCCAGAAATAAAAGACATGGTCCACTCCATGGGAAGATGTTGTAAGGCCGTAATTCATGCTAAAGCTTACCCAACTAAGTATTAATTGACATGATGATAATTTTTGTATATCTCTTTTTTTCTATGGTGATCATTTTTGTATATCTCATGTTTTCTACGTGTTTCACTTTCCTTCTTTATACTGTAACTGCTATTCTCATAGCAAATCCTTCATAAAAGTTACTGTATTACATTCTTGATTCAATTATCTGACCATTGATATATAATTTTATGGTACTACTCAAAAAAAAAAGTGCTGTTATTAGCTAGTTTTAGAAAATACATTTTTCCCAAAAGGTTTCCACAATTTTAGCCACTAATGTAGATACTGTAAGCTTACCACACCTTAGCTGCAAAAATCCAAACCACCACTAGATGGTGCCAAAGAGATGTATGAAATGGATTTCTTTGCTGTCAACTGATGAGCATCTGGATTGTTGCAGTCCAGACATGATGACCCAAGGCAGCAACTAAATCAAGTTGTCGCAATATAGTTGAAGGAAAACAGGGAAAGTATCAGTTTATTTATTAGATGTAGATTCTGCCATTCTCCTCTCCCCTGATCTGCCTTTTGTTTGGCCAGAAGGATCTCTGTCTCATTTGGATTAGCAACCAATTTGTTTTCCTTCATGCAAACTATGGATTCTTGAGCAGTTCAGCCACAAATGGGAAGATAATTGCCTTGCAAGGAAAGAACACGGTCTGTCTGTCTGCTCAATCACCAGAACTAGTATTTTATTAAATGTGCAACCAGACACAAAATTGGCAGCTGTGGAAACAAGTTCCAAGAAAATTGGCGCAATATAAAATTAAAGTAAGGTAAAAGGCATATCCTATTAGTTGGTATAAAAGTGGCTGATGACAAATGTGAAATAAATATGCATGTCAGGCCTGGAAGCCATCTTTTGCATTGGATCTTCAGGCCTGCCACATTTACTACTGTGGGAACCTGGGAGGGGGGATTGTGTGGAGCAAGGGTGATATATAGTCATAATAACATTCCTTTCTTAGACAGTCAAGGACATCTCGCCCTGCACCTGGAGGGATGTGACTGGGAGGCATCTCCAAATGGGACAGTGCTTTGATTGAACCATGTGATGGAAATATGGGTACTGGGCAGAGATCTGGACTTTCCTTTGGGTGGGGAAAACCTGGAAGCTTTCAGATTCAGGTTTTCCCAGATGTGCCAATATGACATCTCAATAAAATGGAACTTTGAGGAACTTCAAGCCTTGGAGTCTTTTTTCGTTGGGGGTGTTACTTGGAACCCTGACATTGAGCTTCAAACATTGGCCAAGTTTATCTATTTTTCTCTCCCTCATTACAAAATATATTTCTCACAAATGCTACTACTTCTTTTTTGAGAATGCTCATTTTTGTTGGCCTAACCCCTGATTTTTCCATGTAAGAATAGGAAAGACTGAAAACAAGTACACTACTAATAGTCCCTCTGTGAAGAGTCCTGAGCTGGTTGAAGCAAGGATTCATTCCACATAAGGTACTTTCTCGTATTATTAGACATACAATCTTTTTTTGATGTATTCTTTGAAGTTGTCACAGGGTATAACATGAAGAACGAAACGGATCTGGATGAAGAATGGACATATGATCATAATGGAACATGCTATCTATGCAAATTATTAGTATATCCTAATCAACTTAAGCAAGGTCCAACTTTCTTCATATTGGATATAAGCATTTTAGGAAATAGCAGGCCTAATAGCTACCATATTTTTCGGACTATCAGACGCACTGGAGTATAAGACGCACCTTACTTTTTGGGAAGGAAAATAAGAAAAAAGCTGATTGGCAGATGGATGGCCTCCCGGAATACCCCCAACCAGCTGTTCCCAGAGATGAATTTTAGCAACAGGTTCCTTGGTTGTGAGCTCTGCAGCTTGCTTTTTTTCAGCCTCTGAAACCTCCCTTTAAGAGGCTGGGCGGGGTTACATTCGTTGTATAAGATGCACCCAATTTTTCACCCTCTTTTAGGGGTGAAAAAGGTGCATCTTATACTCCGAAAAATACGGTAAATTAGGAAGTCAAACAACATCCCTGAAGATGAAGCCATTATGTCATCATACTGAGAAAACTACATACCCGCACACAAACACACACACACAAATCATGAAGTAAGAGAGCCAAGTGTCCAACTCTTTATTATTACTTGTATTTGAGTTTTGCCCTTATCACCATCTTCTTTTAATGGACCCATAATCCCTTGCGGGATGGAGTCTGGGCAACTGAATGGAGCTGAGTGTTTATTGGCCGAATGCCCTTCCTGTCACCAATGCGGAGTTATATTCAGGAGATATATTCTCCTCATGCCCAGAGAGAGAAATATCTGCCTCTACCTAGGACCGAACTCACAGCCTCCTGATTGTGAGGCGAGAGCTCCACTTCTAGGCCACCGCACCACTCTTGAGTTTTGTCCTTATGTTCAGGAATAATTCCTGCAGCCTTTTCACACTACAATTGTAGGGTTGCCAGTGTCCACTATTTGAGCAGACAGTCCACTTTTTTCACATTATGTTCACTATTTTTTTTCACAAAATAGTGGACATTTTTTTTATTCAAAAGCTTTATGATGAAATGGTACGTAAGTTTTGCGAGTCAGAATTCCATGAAGTTTTGCGCCATGTTCCAACACGTTGGTTAAGTTTGTTTAAAGCGGTCGAAAGACTTCTTTTAAACTGGATACCTCTAAAATCTTATTTTATTTCTCTTGGATCTGATGAGTGCCATAAGGTTATCTGGAACCTTATTTCGGATCAGGAAAATGAACTCGCAAAGGACGATGAACCAACAATTTCAGAATTGTATTTATATTTCACACTTCTTTATGTCAATAATGCAAGACACCCTACTGAAGCTGGAAAGCAAGAAAATTCTTGCATGTGATCTTCACATTATCATGTGTAAGCTGCGTGATTCTTTGCAAAAAAAATACGATGAGCAGTTTTTTGGAATGAAAATTTTATTTGCCTTACATAAAAAACATTTGCCTGAGAATGCCGTGCAAAAGTTCAAGAAAGAAGCCATCAATGTGTATCAAAGAGCCATTGCATACCTAGAAAAGTGGTATAATTTCACCGATTCAGTATATGAGATGCTAAATTGTTCAATCTAATTGATCACAATAATCCTCCAACTTTAGAAGAAATGACGAACATCTGGTTATTATCACCATGGCGAGAAGAACTTCCACCCAACACTCTCTTCGATGAAATTTCTGCCTTAGAAGAAGTTTATGTTCATCTGCAGGGTGATTCATCCCTTGATAAGTGGACGTACTTTTTCAAGAAAGAGCCAGCTCTGAGTTTACTGAAACTGTTCCAGTATTGTGCATCAATTCCGGTATCAAATGCAAACGTTGAACGAATTTTCAGCGTCATGGGAAATTTGTGGACTGACGAACGTAACCGACTGCTTGTACCATCAGTTCGAAGTGAACTTTGTATATTTTTTAATATTTCTCAATGTTGTACTGAAATTAAAGAATTATTCCTTAAACACAAAGAATTGATCAAAGCTGTGCAGTCAAATAAAAAATACACACGACAGCAAAGTAAAATGTAATTTAATATTTTACATATTATTATAATATATTTGATGTTTTGAATTTTAAGTAAAGTTTTGAAGTGATTATTTTAATACGTGTTAAAATGTTTGTAAGAAAATATATAATTTAATTGTAATTTTTTTATATTTTTTTACTACTTAACCCCCCCACCCTCCCTGCTTGTCTGCTATTTTTTGGAAGCAGACCTGGCAACCCTGGCAATGTCATATTTGGATTTCCTCTTATTCATTGGAATCTGAAACTAGAAATTGGATTATTTTTACTTATTACTGGAACTATACTTTATTACAAAACAATTTCCATTGGAGTCTAACATGTTACTTTTAATATCAACATTTATCTTCTAAATGAAAGTTGTTCTTTCCCATCCCTGTTAATGCTACAACTGTATTTTAAGGTATCTCAGATTTTGTCCTTTTTCCTCTTACTTTTGCTTTTGAACAATTTTCAAATCTTGTTTCTTATATTATTATTTTTTTGGGTAATTTTGTTTCTTATATTATTTATTTTTTTTGGTAATATTGTAGTTTTATTAATGCATTCATTGTGTAAATAAAAATAATAATACAAAAAGTAGATCAGAGAGGGACAGAGAGAAATGTAAATAAGAGTTAATTCCTACTCCTGTTGTTCTGAATTATATTTGGCTGGGACTAGTAGAAAATTGCCTTGTGGTAAATGAATGCTTGGAAAAAAAGTTCCCAATTCCCTTTTTCATTACTTTCTTCCTTAGATGTTCTTCCATTGCTGATGTCTGAATTGTTACTCTGCTTCTACCTGATCTCTTTATAGCTTCTCATTTATACTATGAGTTTATATTTCCTGCATGCTCTGAAGTCTTCTACCACTTCACTTCGCTACTGGTTTGCTTCAAGCGCGCATGTGCTGTGCATGCCAAATGCGCACTTCACATGCATGCGCACCGCAGGCACTACCACGCAGCATTGAAAAAGGAGGATTAAGAAGCCTTTTCTAAGGTAAGTAGAACAGCGAAGGGGGGGGGAACAGCTGTGCCGTGTGGTTTATATTAGCTGGAAAGCAGGATTTCTTGCTTTCTAGTGAATATAAATCATGCGGTACAGCTGATTGTCGGAAATACTGGTTTGCCCGAACTGGTAGCATTTTTTTTACTACCGTTCAGGCGAATCTGTCCGAACTGGTATCATTTCACCCCTGTTATACAGTATAAAATTGTATTAATAAATGCATTTAATTATTGTAAATTGCCTAGAAAAATTTTTGACCCCACACCCTGCACATGGTCACCCAATATAGCTATGAAAGAGCACAAATATGTAGTTATTGAGGAAGTCTCCTCCTTTGGCAAAGCTTCTTTCAGGTGCATTACTCTCTTCCTCAGTGTTTGGTCAGGTCTGTGTGCCACTTTAACCCCATGTGGTGCAAGGATGTGTGCCGCAGTTTCGGACACCCCCTGTATGTATGGGAGCACCCTCCACGTTGATGTTCCGCATGCGCCCTCCATGGGCTGCTGGGCCCTGGGTGTAATACATCGATGGATAAAAATCCCTCGAATAACCATTGAGAGTGCAGACCCGGTAAAGATGCACGCGTTCTTTTGCTTTGGCTGCCCGTGTGCTGCAATGGGTAAAACACAAGTTTTAAAATAAAAAATTTTAAACTTTTAAACGTTCCGGAGATCGTGATGTCTATCGCCTCTTCTATAACTATACCTGGAACTTGCATTTTTAGGACAAATATATATATATATATATATATATATATATATATATATATATATATATATGTAGGTCTTTGGTTATTCGGGTCTTCTCCCACGTAAAATTGGAAGTGTCTTGGCGACGTTTCGACGAAGTCTCATTCGTCATCTTCAGGCTGGTGTTCTCGGCTTCGTGCTTCCAGGAGCACGAAGCCGAGAACACCAGCCTGAAGATGACGAATGAGACTTTGTCGAAACGTCGCCAAGACACTTCCAATTTTACGTGGGAGAAGACCCGAATAACCAAAGACCTACATACAAACACCCGCGAAAACCTCAGATATATATATATATATATGTGTGTGTGTGTGTGTGTGTGTATTTCTCTCTTTAGCTGTCTCAGCTGTCCATCCTTCCGAGATCGGTAAAATGAGGAGCCAGATTGTTGGGACCGTATCCTGACTCTGTAAACTGCTTAGAGAGGGCTGTAAAGCACTATGAAGCACTATATATGTCTAAGTGCTATTGCTATTTGTATGGATTTGCCCTTCAACTTTATGTAGCTCCATGAAAACAAGTACCAAAAGTCATAATTATTTACAAGAGCCTTAGGACGTATTGGGGCACCCGTAAAGGAAAGACACTGTCTGTAATCATGGAGGGATCATCCAGACTTGTGCATCAATCATTTCTCTAATTCCAAGATTATATTCATTAACTTCTGATATGCATAATGCAACTAATAAATTAAAATCTTGGCAGGCAGACTGACCTGATGGATAAAGTTTATCAGGTTGATAAACCATGTGCAGAGAAATCAGTTTGACCAATCTGCTCAGGGCTCATACGGAAGAAAAAAAAACTTGAAATATTTTATAGGGTTTTTTTAATCATAGCCATAGTATAATAAGTATTGGTCATAATTTATCAAAATGTCTAACTATATACTTCTTTACATCTCCTAGTTCAGGAGTTTCAGGATGTCTTTGACAATGTCATGGGTTGACTTTTTTTGAGTGGAAGTAATCAACACAATTCCCATCCAAATATAACAGATCCAAGCCCCTCTCTATGCACCTTTTAGGCTTGGGAATAATTGGAAGAGCATGATATGCAATTTGGAAATGGCAACTCTAAGTAATAAAATTGCTCCTGGGTGTAGCACATTCAGGGTTGGCTTCAAAAAATTTAGCAAGGGGTTCTCTGTCCGGTTGCTGGGTGGGTGTGGCCATAGTGGGTGTGGCTAGCTGGCCTCCTGCACCATGGCAGGGGGAAGATTTCTGCCCTCCCTGGGCTCTGGAGGCTTTCTTTGAGCTTCCAGGAGGGCAAAAATGGCCTCCCCAGGCTCCAGAAGCCCTCTGGAGGCTGGAAATGGTCCTGTTTCCGGCCTTCCTGAACTTCCAGTAGGGCCATTTTTCACCCTCCCTGAGCCTCCGCACATGACCTGCACTTACCTGCATCCAAAACGGGCTGCGTGGGGACTCCTGGGAGGGGCGGGGTGGGGTGGGCAGGGCCAGGCAGGGGTGGGATTTGGGGGTTCTCCAAACTGCACAGAATCTTAGCTAGAGGGTCTCCTGAACCCCTGTGAACCACTAGCAGCCCATCCCTGAGCACATTCATTCAAAGGATATGGCGATATCATAGAACAATGACTGTTCAGAGCCCACTCATAGCTTCTGCAAAGTCTTGGGTACTGTAACAAATTCCAGACGGGGCTGCCCCAGAAGACCATTTGAAAACTTCAACTGGTGCAGAATGTCTGCATTCCAGACATTCCAGAATGTCTGATACCAGTAGTCTAGTAAATAGACTAAATATATGGCACACATAACACCATTTCTATGATGTATACATTGGTTGCCGTGTGTGTTTCCAGATGCAATTCCAGATGCTGATGCTCATCTTTAAAACCTTACATTGCTTGGGATTGGGTACCTGAGGGATCACCTTTTTCCAAGAATCTCCACCTGTCCAATCAGATCAAGTAAAATGGGCAGGCTGCAGATCCTGTCAGTCAAAGAATTCGGGATGGCCGCAGGGGTGAAATTCAGCAGGTTCTGACAGGTTCTGGAGAACCGGCTGCGGAAATTTTGAGTAGTTTGGAGAACTGGCAAATACCACCTCTGGCTGGCCCCAGAGAGGGGTGGGAATGGAGATTTTGCAGTATCCTTCCCCCAGGAGTGAGGAGGGAATGGGGATTTTGCAGTATCCTTCCCCCAGGAGTAGGGAGGGAATGGGGATTTTGCAGTATCCTTCCCCCAGGAATGGGGAGGGAATGGGGATTTTGCAGTATCTTTCCCCCAGGAGTGGGAAGGGAATGGGGATTTTGCAGTATCCTTCCCCCAGGAATGGGGAGGGAATGGGGATTTTGCAGTATCCTTCCCCCAGGAGTGGGGAGGGAATAGGGATTTTGCAGTATCCTTCCCCTGCCACGCCCACCAAGCCACACCCACCAAGCCACACCACACCTACCAAGCCATGCCCACAGAACTGGTAGTAAAAAAAAAATTGAATTCCACCACTGGATGGCAGGGATTAAAAATTGGCCCTTTTTCTGCAGTGGCCCCAGCTCTATGGAATATCTTCTCTTCAGAGATCAGAATGGCCCCAATCTTTTTAAAGTCTCCTTAAAAACCTGGCCATGTTCTCAAGACCGGGATACTGAATATGTTAAGAGCCCCATTTCTTGGCTATATTACTAACTGGGAAAAATACCTTGCTCCTATGTATACTTAATCTGAGTGTTGGTAGTGGTTGTTATTGTTTTAATATGTTTTTAGTATTTTAACTGTAATTTTTTAAAAAAAATTTAACCTGCCCGGAGTCATTGATTAGATGGACACCTAAACAAACAAACAAACAAACAAACAAACAAACAAACAAGATTGTTGTGCTGCACTGGAGATTTTTCTTTGTATCTCACCTTGGGGTCTTGATAAAACCCTGTGGCCCATATTATACAATTAAAAACCTTCCATTCTACAATAATAATAATTCCCCTCTCTTCCTCACTGCGCTCTGTATTATTTATCTAGTTTAATTGTAGTTTGACTTTTGGTTGCTTTTTCATCTATGACCTGGTTCCACCCAGGGGTGGCTGCAAAAATTTTACCAAGGGGTTCTCTGCCCGGTTGCTGGGTGGGTGTGGCCATGGCGGGCATGACTTAGTTGGCTCCCTGCACTATGGTGGAGGGGGCATTTTTGCCCTCCCTGGGCTGCGGAGGCTTTCCTTGAATCTCCGGGAGGGCGAAAACGGCCTCCCCAGGCTCCGGAGGCCCTCTGGAGGCTGGAAACAGGCCCGTTTCCAGCCTTCCCAAACTTCCAGTAGGCCTGTTTTTCACCCTCCCCGAGCCTCCGTGCATGCCCTGCACTTACCTGCATCCAAAACGGGCTGCGTGGGGAGGGGAGGGGCAGGGTGGGTGGGACCAGCCAGGAGTAGGATTTGGGGGCTCTCCGAACTGTACAGAATCTTAGGCTTGAGGGGCTCCTGAACCCCTGCGAACCCCCAGCAGCCCACCTCTTTTTTTTTTTTTTAATTTGATTTATATGCTGCCCTTCTCAGGAGACTCAGGGCGGCTTACAATACGTTAAGCAATAGCCTTCATCCTTTTGTATATTTATACAAAGTCAGCTTATTGCCCCCACAAACTGGGTCCTCATTTCACCTACCTTAGAAAGGATGGAAGGCTGAGTCAACCTTGAGCCTTGGAGAGATTCGAACCAGCAGGCAGCTGTGTTAATAACAGGGTGCGTAGACCACTGTACTATCAAGGCTCATTTTGAGCAAACTAATTAAGGACGATTTCATCCGAGCCTTGGAAAAAGGAAAAGAAAAAAATATGATCTACCCATTGGAAAACACACTGTTCTAAAAAGCATCTTCCAGCAGTGTGTTCTTGGCAGAAAGGTATTAAAAGCGAGGCCTTCATAACTCTCTGTCAATACCACTGTATTGTGCTAATATGATGGGTTCTGTCCTCTTATACATCTTTTCTTCAACGCAGCTTGTTTGCAGGCTACTCTGGAGTACTTCAGATCTGAATGCCTTGCCTTCATTGTAATCCTTTCATCTCTTTGAACTTGCTTTAAACAAATTGATGTCTCTGTTGGGATCAATTAAGAATGGTCTTCTGTAATAAGAAAAACCTGGTAGCGGTCCTCTCTCCACTAATGCGTATCAGTAGCAGAGCCAGCCCAAAGCGTACCCTGAATTATTTCATTTTAATATAATGTAATTCATGTGATGGAGGGGTAGGGCACTTGCTCCTTCTTGTCACCAAGCACTGAAAGAGAAAGGACATGCGTTACAGGATGTTCTGAATCAGACTCCTTGAGCGATCGCATCTATTGACTGACACACTGCCTGTACCGTTTTCATTCGTTGGGCAAGTGGGATGCTATAGAGTAGAACCATTAATGGCTGCAGTTCTCCACTGCTGTTTTAATACAAACAGATAAATATTTCCTGACATTGTTGCAGCTTGAGGTCATTTGCTGAAACTACCGTTTAGTGCAGGTAGATTCCTGGTGAATCAAATCAAGCCCTTTCACTTAGACTAAGAAATGTGTTGCTGGCCAACCACTTAGGCACCTTCAAAAGAGGAGTAGATACATTCATGATGGAGGAGATCTAACAGAAGCTATTAGCCTTCACTAGGAGATATTAAAATCCAAGGCAGGACAAGCCTCCAGCTTCTTGTCCTCTTCTGAGCTTTTGGGAAAATTTGGTTAGTATGGCTGATGTTGAACAGCAACTGTATCCATCCCAGGGTTGAAATCCGGCAGGTTCTGACAGGTTCTGGAGAACCGGTAGCGGACATTTTGAGTAGTTCGGAGAACAGGCAAATATCACCACGGGCTGGTATTTGCCCAGCCTCTGGGCTGGTATCCCAGAGTGGAGTGGGAATGGAGATTTTGCAGTATCCTTCCCTTGCCATGCCCACCAAGCCATGCCCACCAAGTCATGCCCAGCAAACAGAACCGGTAATAAAAAAAATTGAATTTCGCCACTGATCCATCCAGCCTTCCTTCCTTCCTCCCTCCCTCCTTCCCTCCCTCCCTTCCCTTCCCTTCTCTTCCTTTCCTTCCCCTCCCTCCCTTCTTTCCTTCCTCCCTCCCTCCCTTCGTTTCAAAATTTGCATGAAATGAGATGGCACATAGGAAAGTAAAGCAAACCAGATTTAAAGAGAAAATAGGATATGTGCAAACATTCTCGTATATTGCTGTATCTTTTCATAAAATAAATTATTCTTTAGTGGTAGCAATTTGCAAAGTACCAGCAATTATTTTAAATTGCTGACAAAAGACACTCCTTCTCTTTAAATATCTCAAATATTCCGCCTGAGTATGAAGCCACAATTTACTTTCATTTTTGCTCCCAGACATTCATTTCACTCTTTTAGAAGATATAAAAAGTATACATTATTTTTACCTGTTCTTCTTTAATTAATGGAATATCTTCACTCAGCGTGTTCTTTGTAGCCTCTTTTGTCTTCTCTCATCTTTCTTTTGTCCTTTATCTTACGCATTTTTTTAAAAAAAAAATTACATATCTCTGGATAAGATTCTGTTCTTTGGTAATGTTGTCCTTTGTTCAACGTATCTCATTTATTATATTAAAAACAACAGCAGTAGTCACAAATTCGAGAACAATGTTACTAGGAATGGGTAGAAATCCCTGTATCTACAACAATTTTCCCCTCTAATCACAAGTCCGTCCTATTCAAATCCCCATATAATTCTGCAAAGATTTTTTTTTATTGGATGCATTTAAATTCATGTATCTGCATGCCACTTTTATCAAGATACAGAAGGATGGAAGGCTTTCTCTAATGTGTGTATTCTACCATAATGTGCACATTTTTGTCTCCATTACATTTTTGTATGCATTTTTTTTAAAAAGCCAGGAACTATGTAAAGTATGCAGCAGTGGTGGGTTTCAAAATTTTTTACTACTGGTTCTGTGGGTGTGACTTGGTGGGCATTGCATGGCTTGGTGGGTGTGGCTTGGTGGGCATGGCAGGGGAAGGATACTGTAAAGTCTCCATTTCCACCCCACTCCAGAGGAAGGATACTGTAAAATCTCCATTCCCTCCTCAATCCAAGGGAAGGTTACAGCAAAATCCCCATTTCCTCCCGAACAGCTGGGACTCGGGAGGCAGAGAATAGATGGGGGCGGGGCTAGTCAGAGGTGGTATTTACCGGTTCTCCGAACTATTCAAAATTTCTGCTACCGGTTCTCCAGAACTGGTCAGAACCTGCTGAATACCGCCTCTGGTATGCAGGCTGAAGATTAGCTGTCATCCACCTACTGTCCTAGAAACTATAAACAAGGTTTATCTCCTTAAAAGAACAGCACACAAACA
The DNA here is from genome assembly GCF_029215685.1 of Pituophis catenifer annectens. NCBI lineage: Eukaryota > Metazoa > Chordata > Lepidosauria > Squamata > Colubridae > Pituophis > Pituophis catenifer. The sequence goes on along the minus strand of NW_027256886.1, from coordinate 75,547,982 downwards.
AAATTCTCCAGCATTTTAGTAACTGTTCAGCTTAAGGCCATTCTCTTATCTGGTAGCCACCCTGCCTCTGAAACAAAAGCTAATAATGTCCTCAGGATATCAACCAACAGCAAAAGTTCTTTTCTTTCATTATTAGGCTCTTAGTGGACGATCATAAAAAAGAATGTTAATGGATACAAGAGTTCTGCATTAAAATTAGAGGGTGTTGAAGCATCCTGAGAAATTATATCGTGTCACATGAAATTATATCGTGTCACATGCTTTTTGAAATGCCTTTCTCTCAGGCAACTTCTAAAGGTTTTTGAAAAAATATGACTATTTCAGGGAGCCACTAAGGTCAAAATATATCCCCCTTTCTACTCTGTTCCATTGATTTTGCTTGATGGGGGACCCTCTTGCATTAGAATAAGACAATCCAGTGACTTATTCATTCATTCATTCATTTATTTGTCAAACATGTACAAGATAGCAGGTATAGATATAAACATAAACATAGTCAAAGGAAGCAAGTACAGATAAATGGGGACAGTAGGACAGGGACGGTAGGCACGCTGGTGTGCTTATGCATGCCCCCTTTATGGACCTCTTAGGAATGGGGTGAGGTCCATTGTAGACAGTTTGAGGTTGAAGCTGTGAGGGTTTGAGGCTGTAACAATGGAGTCGGGTAGAGCATTCCAGGCATTGACCACTCTGTTGCTGAAGTCGTATTTTCTGCAATTAAGTTTGGAGCGGTTTACCTTGAGTTTGTATCGATTGTTTGCCTATGTATTTTTTTTTTTAAATTTGATTTATATGCTGCCCTTCTCTGGAGACTCAGGGCGGCTTACAGTGCATTAAGCAATAGCCTTCATACTTTTGTATATTTTATACAAAGTCAGCTTATTGCCCCCACAAACTGGGTCCTCAATTTACCTACCTTAGAAAGGATGGAAGGCTGAGTCAACCTTGAGCCTGGCAAGATTCGAACTTACTTTAACTGCAGACAGCTGGTGTTAAATTACAGTGCTTAGTCTGCAGAGCTATCCAGGCTCTGGATATTGTGGTTGAAGCTGAAGAAGTCATTGACAGGTAAGACATAGCAGATAATTTTGTGTACTATGCTTAGATCGGACCGCAGGCGGCGCAGTTCCAGATTGTCCAAGCCCAGAATTTCAAGTCTGGTGGCATACGGGATTCTATTGTGAGTAGAGGAGTGGAGTATTCTTCTCATGAAATACCTCTGGACCCGCTCAATCGTGTTAATGTCCGATTTACAATGTGGATTCCAGGCAGATGAGCTGTATTCAAGAATTGGTCTGGCAAAGGTTTTATATGCCCTTGTTAGCAGTATAATGTTACCCGAGAAGAAGCTTTGTAAGATTAGGTTAACATTTTTTTTTTAATTTGATTTATGTGCCGCCCTTCTCCAGAGACTCAGGGCGGCTTACAATGCATTAAGCAATAGCCTTCATACTTTTGTATATTTATACAAAGTCAGCTTATTGCCCCCACAAATTTACCTACCTTAGAAAGGATGGAAGGCTGAGTCAACCTTGAGCCTGGTGGGATTCGATCTTACTTTAATTGCAGACAGCTGGTGTTAAATTACAGAGCTCTGTCTGTTGAGCTATCCAGGCTCCTGTTCTTAATTCATTTAGAATTCTTAATGCCTTTTTGGCAATGCTGTTACAGTGAGCTCTGGGGCTTAGATAGTTCAAGAGATATTGAAGACTTCAAGATGTATTGGACCAGAGGTGGGTTTCAGCAGGTTCTGACTAATTCTGGAGAACCGGTAGTGGAAATTTTGAGTAGTTTGGAGAACCGGTAAATACCACCTCTGACTGGCCCCACCCACATCTATTCTCTGCCTCCCGAGTCCCAGCTGATTTAGAGGAAATGGGGATTTTGCAGTAACGTTCCCCTTGAGTGGAGTGGGAATGGCCACTGCTACGCCCACAAAGCCATGCCCACTAAGCCATGCCACGCCCACCAAGCCACATCCATAGAACCAGTAGTAAAAAAATTTGAAACCCACCACTGTATTGGACCTTATTCTGGCCATCTCTGACTAACAATTATAATCCAAAAATTTCAAATAGATATTAATTATGTGATATGAAACTGAGGGTGGGAGGTGAATCTCTCTTTTAAAAAAAAGTCTAATCAGATTGACATATACAAAGTTGAACATTCTTGAAACTTACTCTGGTACTCCTAACTTTGCCTGCAGGAACCAACTAAGTTTGAGAAGCCCTGTGCTATATGGATGAAATGTTATTTCAAAAATAAACCATACAGTCTTGGGTAACTTCAATGGAATTGTTTTATATATAGGAGGAACTAACATAAATCCATTCATCAATTTAATATATCACAGTTGTAAAAAATCCCAGTTCTGTCTCTAGATCCTTTGATGCTTTCTAGTAGCTGGTAGGACTTTAGCAGCTCAAATATTATTCTATACAAGATTAGCAAGAATTTGTCTAGGTAGCTGTCTCCCACTTTAATCTTGTATGACTCCAAGGCCAGGAATAAATGTGAAAATTAGGGATTTTATTCAGCTCTTGATATTTTACAGGTAGATTTTCACAGGAAAAAATGGAGTGGGGTGGAATGGAATGGAATGGAATGGAATGGAGTGGGGTGGAATGGAATAGAGTAGAGTAGAGTAGAGTAGAGTAGAGTAGAGTAGAGTAGAGTAGAGTAGAGTAGAGCAGAGCAGAGCAGAGCAGACTAGAATAATAGACGAATAGAACAGAATAGAATAGAATAGAATAGAATAGAATAGAATAGAAAAGAATAGAATAGAATAGAATAGAATAAAGTAGTGTAGTGTAGTGTAGTGTAGAGTAGAATAGAATAGTATATAGCAGAATAGAATAGATTAGAATAGTATAGTGTAGTATAGTATAGTATAGTATAGTATAGTATAGTATAGTATAGTATAGACTAATAGACGCATAGCATAGCATAGCATAGCATAGCATAGCATAGCACAGAATAGAATAGAATAGAATAGAATAGAATAGAATAGAATAGAATAGAATAGAATAGAATTCTTTATTGGCCAAATGTGAATGGAATTTATCTCTGTTGCAGAAGCTCTCAGTTTACATATACACAACAAAGTAATCATAATAATGACAGCAATAAGAGAAAGTAATAGAGAAAATGAGAATGATAGTAGTAATACAGCTATACTATATGGGTAAATAGACATAAGACAGTACTGTGGGAATTAGGTGTTCAGCAGAGTGATGGCACGAAGGAAAAAAAGGGAATCCAGAAATGCTGATAAAAGGAGACAGTCTGGATGAGAGCAAAGGCAGAACAGAGCGGCTCAACTAAGTAGTTAAATACAATGAGCAACAATGGCATTGTCAGATGTAAATGCCTTATTCTCTAATGTGTAAATAATGTATATATGGAACATCAGGAGTTAACTTATTACTTGAGCTTTAATGTATTCATATTTTACCACTCCCATTCCTGGCTCCGCCCCTTGTATATAAAAGGAGCCATCCTCCCCATTTTCCTTGCTTCTATCTTGAATATTCAGCGAATATAGAATGCCTATTATGATTAAAGAGAATTATATTTAAACCTATAACTTCTATTATCTTTATTGAGTCTGATCCTGAAAATATTGCAACAAGCTGGTAGCAGAGGATGGTTAATTGACTCAATAAGTAATTAAAAATGTCCAAGAAAGATAGGCCCAACACCAGGGCCTACAGCAAAGAAATAGAAACTGATCAAGAGATGATCAACGAATCCACTAATGCGATTTCGAGAGAATCCGAAGAATACACCACTGAAGAAGAAGAACTGATGAGTGAAAATAACGACCAGGAAGAAATCGAGATAGAAAATAACGAACTCAGGTCAGAAATATTAAAAATACTAAAAAGCCAAAAGAATGATGAAAGCCTCATCGCGGACCTCCAGGAGATGCTGAGGAACAGCGGAGCAGCGAGAGAGAAAAACATCATTAAAGAAAAACCCAAAGATCAAAAAACTGTGAGTGAAATGACTACTGAGAAAATAGTTGTAAAAAAGAAAAGATGTGACCCCGCGCGAAATTTTGAACGGCAGCCATCTTGGTTTCAACGAACTTCAAAAGAGAGTGAAGCAGAGCCAATCAAAACGCTCAGTTCAAAACTTCTGGCGCGAAAAACGCTATCAGACGAAGAAAGTGAAAAAGAAGTCTCAAACTCTTCAGATGAACCAAAATCAGAAAGTGAAGACGATTTAACAAAGTCTCAAGTAGAGTCAGCAATGAAAACACTTTTTGCTGCTTTTGGGCCAAGATTGAAAATTTCTAAGACATCAACGAAGAAGCAAGCAATCAAACCGACAACTCAAGACCTGCACGCTCCCATCCTGACTTCGAAAACGACGACACCCGAGCCCAGAGAGCCATGCCGATTCCGTCCTACACCGCAGACAGAATCGAGTGCCAGCACACACAAGAGAAAGAGAAGAACCGCCGCCATCACCAAAGCCCCAAAAACCGAGCCAGAGACCGACTCATCTGAAGAGGAGCGGATCGAGAGAGCTGAAATGGAGAGAACCTTCCACAACGGCGCCAAAGAAGAAATGAGCAACGCGCATGTGCAAAACTACGTAGACGGCCCCGAAAGACTTGAACTGGCCAGAGAACCGCGCAGACTCGTTACAAGCATCCCAATGCCGTTCTGTAATTTCCTGCACTTGAGAGACCACGGACTGCCTCAGGTTGTAAGTAATGGGCAAAATAATGTGGGGAACTTACCCAGTGACTTCCCAAAACTTAGAGTTGATGGCATTAATTTACAAGAGTGGTACCAACAGCTTCAGGTTATTTTTATGAAAGAAAATTTACTATTCTTTATAACTAGTCCTCCAAGAAGACCTTGGACTTTAAAAATAGACTGTTTACATCATAGAGCATTTTTCATAATAATTTCTAGCGTGTCTCCTGCAATGTATCATAGCATCAAACCAAACCTAACTGTATCAGAAATAATTCAATGCATGTTTAATCTATTTCACAGCGATAGCGTAGCCACAACCACAAGAATGTCTAAGGATTTCTTTTCTTCTAGAGTGAAACCAGGGGTTTCTATAAGTGAACATTTGATAAATCTAAACAAAATAAGAGCTGAGCTGCAATTGAGGGGGGAAGTGATTTCAGATCAAACTATGAAAAGTGTTATTATCAATTCACTTGATCCATCATGGGATAGCTTTATGTCACACTTAGATACCATTAATTTGGGATATTTGTCAATAGAAAGTCTATCTAACAAATTGATAGCAGAAGACAATTCAAGAAAAAATCGTTCCAGTAACCAAACAGAACACAAATCTTTTAGGAAAGTAGTCTTTCAAGATAAATATAATGAGGCCTTTAGATGCCACAATTGTGGATCCAGGAAACACAGTAGAAGAGACTGTCCCAAAGTCCCAAGGGAGAGACATAGGCCAGAATATAGGAGCAAATACAATTACAGACAATCTTCCACAGATAGACACAAATATAGAAGTCCACCAAACTACAGAGAAAGTAGAGGGGGTAGAGAAAATTCAAAAGAGAGAAAATCTGGGTCACTAAATGGGCTAAATAAACAAGACAGCACCAAAACACAACAAGATGAGAACAATAATTGGCTTATTGATTCTGGTGCAACAAATCACACCACTAATAACAAAAGTATATTATCTTCATTTACAGAAGATAAGTTTGTGATAAAGGTAGCTAATCAAGAAAAGGTTCAAGTGTTAGGCAGAGGAAATGTGACCTTGCCTGGTTTAGGGAAAATAGAGGGGGTATTATTAATCCCAGAAATACCTCACAACATACTAAGTGCTATAAAACTAAGCAGAGAATCTGACATCAATATAGTTTTCTCAAAGGGGAAAGCAACTATAGAAAAGAACAAAACAAATGTAGGCACTGTGATGATAAAAGGGGGTCTACCCTATCTGATAACCAAAGAAAGATGGTTACATAACATTGATTCAAATATGGAAGATTGTATTGAAGCAGATGATGAAAATGTCAGTAACAGTGACAATGATGAATGTAAAATAACTCATGATAACAAAAATACACACAATGAGAAGAAACCAAAAATAGGTAAACCAATTCATGATGAGTGTGCTCATATCTTACATAGGAAGTTAGGACATGCAAGCTTTCCTGTAGTACAAAAAATGACTGAACACGCAGAAGGTGTAAAAATAAAAAATTGTGAAAATTATTTAGAATGCTCAGTATGTAAATCCACCAAACTAAAAACCAGTCCTAGACCAAAAAAATCTAACAGATCAACTAACAATATTTTTGATTTGGTACATATGGACTTAGTTGGTCCATTAACTCCATCAATTACCTATAGAAAACGTTACTTCCTAACAATAGTGGATGATTACAGTCGCTATGGTTTTGTTTACACATTAAAGCACAAGGATGAAACCTTTCAGAAATTTAAGGAATTCTACAAACGCATAGAAACACAACATAATATCAGAATAAAACAAATTATGACAGATAGGGGATGTGAATTCATGTCTAAAGAATTCTCCCAATGGTTAAAGGATAGAGGGATGCTACATTTCACGTCCAATCCATTTTCTGCCTTTCAAAATGGGATTGCAGAGAGAAAGAACTCCACACTACAAACCATGATTAGATGCACATTAGAGGATGCTGGTTTAGGCAAACAATTTTGGTCAGAAGCCTTACATTATTCAAATTACACTCAAAATAGAACATGGTCCAGTATTGTGAATAAGACACCATATGAGGTGATGTACAATAGAAAACCTAAATTAGCACACATGCACATATTTGGAGTTACTGCAGACGTGCACATACCTAAACAATTGAGGAGAAAGGGAGAAAACGTATCCAGGAGATTAAGATTCATGGGATACGAAACTGGAACCAAAGGGTACAGATTCATCGATAATAATAACAAATTTATAGTATCCAGAACAGCTGTGTTTCATGAGCAGGCCAATTGGTCTAAGTTGCACCTTAATGAAATTTTTCCTAATAAAAGCAAAGATAATATATCTTGCGAGGAAGGAACAACAGAAAATCAAAATATTAACAAAAGTAAGAACAAAACCAAAACTTGGACAAATAGTCAGCATAAAATAAAGACAGACACATTAACAAAAAAGGAAGCCAGATATTTGCATGACAACCATAGCAAACCTGAAAGAAATATTAGAAATAATAGAAACCAAATACCAAATAAATACAAAGATTATATTATGCATATGGATGGAGAACAAATAACACCTAATACATATGAGGAAGTATTGAAACTTCCCCGTGAAGAAAGAGAAAAATGGGAACTAGCTATGGAAAAAGAAATGAAAAGTTTACAAGGATTAAATGTATTCACACCTGCGATCGCACCTAAGGATAAAACAATTATAGGTACCAGGTGGATTTATAAAATTAAGAATTTAGAAGGAGGTAATACCTTATACAAGGCCAGACTAGTTGCACAAGGTTATGCACAAAAATATCCAGAAGACTATACTGACACATATTCACCCACAGTGAGAACAGAGAGTGTCAAAACAGCTCTTGTAGTAGCATCTGCACTCAATCTAGACGTGTTTCAATATGACATACAGACTGCATACTTACATGCAAAATTAGATAAGGAAATATATGTAAGAGCACCACACAGTCAATACACTAATAAGAACGAAATTTGGTTACTAAATAAGAGTCTGTACGGATTGAAGCAATCTGGCAAAAGATGGTACGATTGTTTGGTAAAAGTACTAAAGACCATGGATTTCAACGCCACCACTGCTGATAACTGTTTCTTTGTAAAAAAGAGTAATGATCATATTGAATTTGTATTAATTTATGTGGATGATATTTTATATATTGGAAAGCATAAAGAGAGCAGGGAAATCTTTGTAAATAAGTTAAACGAACACTTCTCATTGAAATCACTAGGTAGAGTGAATAAATACCTTGGTGTACAAATTAACAAAACAAAAAGGGGATTCAAACTTACCCAAAAAGATAAAATCATTGAACTCCTAAACAAATGTAACTTAAATAATGCCAAAACATGTGACACACCTATGCAAACTGATTTTCTTAGAAACAATGATGAATCTTCCCCTGAGTTTAAAGACAACACATTTTACAGATCAGTTATAGGTTCACTCCTTTATATATCTAATTGGACTAGGCCAGATATTGCATTACCTCTCAATTTATTGTCAAGATATGTTAGCAAACCAACCTTGTATCATTGGGAAGCTGTCAAAAGAATTTTAAGATATCTGAAAAGTACATTAGATTTTTGTTTAATATTGGAACCCAATAATGACAAAGAACCAAAAATTACTTGTTATGCTGATGCAGATTGGGCTGGTGATACATCATGCAGAAAGAGTACCTCTGGTTATGTTTTTCTATTGAACGATTGTCCAGTTTACTGGTATACTGGTAAACAAGAACTGGTAGCCACCTCTACCACAGAAGCAGAATATGTTTGCTTGTCTAAAGCTGCAAATAACCTTGTATGGTTCAATGATTTGATCACAGATGTTTGGAAGAAACCTACTTTACCATTTATTATGCATGAAGATAATAAAGCGGCCATTGAAATTTCTAGATCCGATGCAATTGGACAAAGGTCCAGGCATATTGATATAAAATTTAAGCACGTGAGACAACTATCTCAAGACGGATTCATCAAAGCAATACATTGTGATACTTCTGAACAATTAGCTGACATATTAACAAAACCCTTACCTTCTAAACAACACAAATATTTAACTTCTAAATTATATGTATTATATTGTCCTGAATCTGAATGTAACTGGTGTTGTATAACGAACCGGCATTTAGAGGGGGATTTGTCAGATGTAAATGCCTTATTCTCTAATGTGTAAATAATGTATATATGGAACATCAGGAGTTAACTTATTACTTGAGCTTTAATGTATTCATATTTTACCACTCCCATTCCTGGCTCCGCCCCTTGTATATAAAAGGAGCCATCCTCCCCATTTTCCTTGCTTCTATCTTGAATATTCAGCGAATATAGAATGCCTATTATGATTAAAGAGAATTATATTTAAACCTATAACTTCTATTATCTTTATTGAGTCTGATCCTGAAAATATTGCAACAGGCATAAATAACCTTTGATGGTATAATGTCACCCCATCAGAGCAAAGAGGCTCCAAGACTATGCGAGCACTAGGAAGATTTGGGGGTGGGGTGGGGGGTTTCCTGTGAAACAAAAATATACAAAACTACTTTTTTTAAAGTAAAACATAAAAAATACCAGAAATATAAGAATGCATCTTTGTAAAAAGATTTATTTTCTTCCTTTATATTTGTAAACTTGATTGTAGGTAGGCCTGCCACCTGCTCTGGTCTTTTTTAGGATTAAAATTGAGTGTTCCCTGGGAGAGGCAGACCATACATGCAAAACCCAACTTTCATTTAGACTGTATACATTGATTGTTTCTTTTAATGCTGGATCTCAAAAATACTATTGTTCTTTGTCTGGGGTAGTTTTTTTTATTAAATGAATAAGCCCCAGTAAAGCTCAGTAAGAAAGTTATCAAATCTACTGTAGCTCGAGTCTCATCAATTTATTTGAAGCTTTGTTATAAGTTGAGAGCAGAGGTGGGCTTCAAAAATCTTAGCAAGGGGTTCTCTGCCTGGTTGCTGAGTGGACATGGCCATGGTGAGTGTGGCCTAGTCTGCTCCTGCACCATGGTGGGGGCATTTTTGCCCTCCCCGGGCTCTGCAGGCTTTCCTTGAGCCTTCAGGAGAGTGAAAACAGCCTCCGCAGGCCCTCTGGAGCCCCGAAATGGGCCCGTTTCTGGCCTTCCTGAACTTCTGGTAGGCCTGTTTTTCACCCTCCCTGAGCCTCCACGCACTCTGCACTTACCTGCATCCAAAACGGGCCACATGGAGACTCCTGGGAGGAGCAGGGTGGGGTGGATGGAGCCAGCCAGGAGTGGGATTTGGGGGTTCTCCGAAATGCACAGAATCTTAGCTAGAGGTTCTCCCGAACCCCAGCGAACCCCTAGCAGCCCAACCCTGGTTAACAGGTCTTCTGGATGGAGTTTGGACTGGACATAGGTGAGATGAATCCTCCTGTTGATCTTATGATATTGTAGGGCTTGCAACTGCAATCAATTTCAGCATCTCCCTGTTCTTCTGTTCTCCAGGGGAAATGACATTTCAGAAAGGAAGAGAGACTGCAGTTGGTCCAGAATGCGGCCGCGTGGGGGATTATGGGAGCGACGGGGCGCTCACATATAACACCTCTCCTGCGCAAGCTGCACTGGCTTCCTGTGGTCTTCCGGGTGCGCTTCAAGGTGATGGTGACCACCTTTAAAGCGCTCCATGGCTTAGGGCCGGGGTATTTGCGAGACCGCCTTCTGCCGCCAATAGCCTCCCACCGACCAGTTCGCTTGCACAGAGTGGGCCTCCTCAGGGTGCCGTTGGCCAGGCAGTGCCGGCTGGCGACTCCCAGGGGGAGAGCCTTCTCTGTGGCAGCACCTGCCCTTTGGAATGACCTACCCCCTGAGATACGCATGATATCAGACCTCCGGATTTTTCATCGGGCCCTGAAGACACATTTGTTCCATCTAGTTGGGCTGGCTTGATCCCATCCTCTCAGTTTTTTAATCGAATTTGGTTTTAATTGGGTTGTTTTAAATTCGGACCAAAATTATTTAATTGTTTTTTAAAAAGGTTTTTAAATTTTATATGCTATGTTTTATCCTGGCTGTACACCGCCCTGAGTCCCGCAGGAGAAGGGCGGTATAGAAATATAATAAAATAAATAAATAAATAAATATTACTATTTATCATCTGCAGTGTCAGTGGTCATTTAGCAAAGAGGTGGAACTTGCATCACAAGAGTGTGATTTTTTTTTTTTAAATTTGGACATTTCTCCAGCTCAGCTGGACCACCCCTGCTTGAAGGAATGACTTGTGTGATCTTTGCTTTCATTTCAGAAGAGTCTTGCCTTGTTGTCCCTAAGGTGCTTTTTCCAAAAGGCAACTGGGATTTCTTGATTTTTTTTTCCTTTGAAAATGTTTTGCTTCTCATCCAAGAAGAACTTCAGAAGCTTCTTGGATGAGCAGTGAAACGTTTTCAAAGAAAAAAACCCAAGGAAGTCCAGTTAGCTATTGAGACTCTCCATAGACATCTATGGAGAACTGTAGAGGCTTCTTGGATGAGAAGAAAAGACATCTTCAAGGAAAAATAAAGAAAATCCAGTTGCCTTTTGAAAAAAAAGCACCTTTGGGATAATCTCCATAGAGTTTCTTGCCTTGTCTACACCTCCTGGATCCCATTCTAGCAATGCAAATGAAGGACATCAAATCGATAGCTTATTGGCATGAAGGATTTGAAAGGTAATAGACAATTGGACAGAGAACAGAGAAAGAGGGGAAACTCGAGCAGTTTATTCACTTTTATTTTTGTGGAAAAAGGGGAAGGATAAGTATCTGGGCACACTCTAAGGGGGAAGAACTGAGACTTAGATATAACAAACAAATGGTGATTGGCTTACAGTTTCTACAGTATGCTTGCCTACTGGCAAAAATATGGAAAACACTCATCACTAGCGATTCGCTGCAAGCTCTCTTGCAAACATATAAATATGGTGGTTTATAGCAGCACCCTAATGTTCAAACAGATCAGAATTGTCACAGCTGCTGGATTGCTTTGGACTACATTTTAATGGGATCCCAACCGCTAGGAAACGGATGGGATAGCGGTCCAGAAAATCCTGATGCTATCTCACTGCGTTTCATGTATTCTAGAAACACTGTGTTTTGAAAAGACAGAATCAAAATATTAATCAATACAGCCCTGTCTAATTAAATGCCACTCATCTTCGGATACTTGTAATCTGCCATTTTACTGCAGTCTCTTAATTTAAAGCTCTTCAGATGGCAAGGCTAAACAGAAAACTGAACTGTGACAATGAAACAAATTGCAAGCCCAGAAACAATTGAAACATGGAAAGAATTCGGTCAAAATCCATCAGGCGCAAATGCATCAATGGCATCTTAAGCAATTTGCGAAAATGGTCTATAGATGATGTATGGAGCACCTCCAAGAGGAAGGGCACTTCAGAGCAAAGGTACCAGAACTGCAAATTAGTATTATTATTACATTCCAGGTGTAGGTCATTCAAAAGTCAGGTCACAGCATGACCAACCTGAGACAAGCTTAATCTCAGAATTCTCCAAGAACTGCTTCTACATCCTGAACATTATACTAATCTTGATGTGAGATTACTAAGGCATCGATCACTGGAGTTACTGAGCAGTATTGCTATTTTTCTGGAACTTCAAAGCAGTTCACAAAATATGATCTCTGTAAAGCATACTACTGCAATGTGTGACAAATCAATAGGGCATGGTTTCGTGCGCTGCCTGGATCCCGCACATCAGTGGTGGGTTCCTCCCGGTTCGGCCAAGCCGGTAACGATGTTGATATGACATTACCGAACCGGTTCTCTTTGTTCGGGAGCGGGGCCCTCCCACCCCCCAACCCGCGTTATTCTTACCTTTTATTTGAGCCCACCCCCAATCTATTCGCTGCCTCCCAAGTCCCAGCTGATCGGCTAGAAGGAAAAAAACTGTTTAAACTCTTGCCGTGGGGCTTCAAAGGGCCGCTCTACAGCTGATCAGTGTTAAAAGGCAGTGTGGTGGTAGACCAGTGCGCTCGAAAAACAAATGGGTAGACCGGAATGCTCCAAAAACAAATGGGTAGACCGGTACAGCTCTGCAAGAAGTTAAAAGCCTGGTAGACCAGTACCTCTGTTAAATCCTAAAGAATTGTCACATGACCATCAAACCACGCCCACAAAATAAGCCACACCCACAGAACCGGTAGTAAAAAAAATTAGAACCCACCCCTGCCGCACATGTGTGGATGGGGCTTCACTCGCTTGCACAGACTGGTTCCCAGAAGGCCACAAACTGCTGCTGGTCCACGACCTGGGAATCGGGGACCCCTGATATAAAGGATATATTTTGCCACTGAAAAGAGCTTTAATACATGCCTTTTGTGACGACTTCTGTTGGCATGGCCAACCAAACCAAATGTTACTCAACTCAGGTTCCTGAGTTTGCTCCACATCACCACAACGGACAAAATTAACATTTCACAAAATGCTAATGTAGCCAGCCCCCATTTGTACCTCAGCATGTTGTGTCAATACAACCCTTTTATTACGTTGGCAGTGTATTAAATGATTTACATCGGGAAGACTTTGGATTTCCTCCTGTGGGTCAATTTTATATTGGCACTGGCAGGATTAACTAATTTTCATTATTTATATTAACTCTTTCATTTGGTTAAGCCCCCCTCCAAAAGATAATCCCCTTTCAGAACTTATTACTGGCTTTTCTCCAAGCATTCAAGGAAGCTGGGGAAGATAGAAGGAGAGTCTACTTCCTTACATAGAATAACAGAATTGGAAGGGACCTTGGATGTCGTCTAGTCCAACCCTCTACTTAGGCAGGAAACTCTACACCACTTCAGACAAATGGTTATCCAACATCTTCTTAAAAACTTCCAGTGTTGGAGCATTCATAACTTCTGGAGGCAAGTTGTTCCACTGATTAATTGTTCTAACTGTCAGGAAATTTCTCCTTAGTTCTAAGTTGCTTCTCTCCTTGATTAGTTTCCACCCTTTGCTTCTTGTCCTGCCTTCAGGTGCTTTGGAGAATAGCTTCTTTGTGGCAGCCCCTGAGATATTGGAACACTGCTATCATGTCACCCTTAGTCCTTCTTTTCCTCAAACTAGACATACCCAGTTCCTGCAACCCTTCTTCATATGTTTCAGCCTCCAGTCCCCTAATCATATTTGTTGCTCTCCTCTGCACTCTTTCTAGAGTCTCCACAACTTTTTTACATGGTGGTGACCAAAACTGAATGCATATTCCAAGTGTGGCCTTACCAAGGCATTATAAAGTGGTATTAACACTTCACGTGATCTTGATTCTTTCCCTCTGTTGATGCAGCCTAGAACTGTGTTGACTTTTTGGGCAGCTGCTGCACACAGCTGGCTCATATTTAAATAGTTGTCCACTAGGACTCCAAGATCCTTTTCACAGTTACTACTATTGAGCACGGTACCACATATACTGTATCTGTGCATTTTTTTTTTCTTGCCTAAATGTAGAACCTTACTTCTGGAAATCTGTTCTCCTGAAGCCCATGTATTCATTCAAACCCCAAACAGATTCCCTACATGTCTGCATAATCTCCTACAGAGTTTATTCAGATATTCATAGAATTCAATGAGGTTTGGATTGAATATTGACATACCTCACTACATTTTCAATCAGTAGAAGGGGGCATTTTTTTCCAGCCAATAATTTATTACTTCTCTTATTAAGTTCAATTTACTGTTCAGATTGTAAACTGACAGTACGTATATACAGGAGCTGTGGTGGCACAGTGGTTAGAATGCAGTCTTGCAGCCTGACTCTGAACATTGCCAGAAGTTCGATCCTGACCGTCTCAAGGCTGACTCAGCCTTTTATCCTTCCAAGGTTGGTAAAATAAGGACCCAAATTGTTGGAAGCAATATGCTGCTTCTGTAAACCACTCAGAGAGTGCTGTAAAGCACTATGAAGTGGTATATAAGCCTGAGTACTATTGCTATGTGCATGGAAGTATGTATTTATCTCAATCTATAGGCACCTCACATGTGTTGAAGAGACTATGATGTCTATCTTCACTTCTAGTAGGCAATGGAAGATGGCCATCCCATCTAGGATGGAAAATGATAGATGATATTGGAATCCAACCCATCTGGAGGGCTCCAGTACAGGAAGGTTGCTACCCAGGTATCCCAATAAACGTTGACAGCAGAACGGAAAATTGGAATCTCCAATTTGGTGCCCAAGGATGTCATTGTGCTAATGGAGTTGATCTTCTTCTAAAACATTAACGTCCCACTGACAATGTGGGAAGTTCTACAGACTTATTCAAAAAGCATCCAGATCCCTCTGACACTAGACTTGATGTCAGCCCTGCTGCGCCACACCTCGCGGCTTGGGGCTATCATTCGGGTAGGACTGGGGAGCTGACCTGGCGATACTCAGAAGTATGTCCGGTCATCCAGCTTAGGCGTCAGAAGCCTGCTGCCACTGCTGTGATCGCCACCGAAGCCTGCGCCACCACTACACAACTGAGAGGTGGGCCCCAGAAACAGCTGAAGTTCAGGGCCTCGCCTGCACAGAGCCAAGCCAAGCCAAGCCTCGGCTGGCCTGGTGAACTGAGAGGAAAAGCGAGTTAAAAGCAGGCTAGGTTTGGTGTAGGTTGGCTTGCTTGGTCAGATGTGGGTTAACTGTAGAAGAAACATGAGATGGGGACGGGGCCAAGGGTTGGAGTCACGGGTGGAGCGCGGGAGCCTTTAAAACAGTGGTGGGGAGCACTGCACGAAAGCATTGACAATATCTCACTTTGAAAGTTGGTGATTGTTGGAACGTGCCGGAGGGCCTGATAACTAGGAACTCAGTTGCCTGGAGTCTTATTTTAAACCACCATTACGGAACCTGACACTTGGATTGTTTTAACTATTTTGTAGAAGTTTGTACCAGCCAAATATTTAAATTAAAAATGACCAGAGTGTGATTTGTCTATGGCAATGGGTTTATACAGGGTTCCTCCATTTTTTAAAAAACAGATCTAATCAGGGGTGAAATCCAAAATTTTCCCCTACCGGTTCTGTGGGTGTGGCTTGGTGGGCGTGGCAGGGGAAGGATACTGCAAAATCTCCATCCCCACTCCACTCCAGGGGAAGGATACTTCAAAATCCCCATTCCCTCCCCACTCCTAGGGGAAGGATATTGCAAAATCTCCATTCCCACCCCATTCTGGGGCCAGCCAGATGTGGTATTTGCCGGTTCTCCAAACTACTCAAAATTTCCGCTACCGGTTCTCCAGAACCTGCTGAATTTCACTCCTGGATCTAATATATGACCTACTTCATGCTTGCAGGCAAAATGCCACAGGTTAGGTTCTTGGATGATGGGATGATCAAGAGATGAAATTCTGAGCTGCTGTTATCCGGACTTTGAAATACCCCAGGACAAAAAGCCTATGGTAATTCAAGATTGCTTGGCTAGCTTAAAAGAGTTCATCAGACAACAAGGTGGAAACTACATTAAGAGCGCCAGTGCTTATGGCTGCAAGGCTAAACTTTTTACAATATTGGAAAAAAGACCTAGTACCAACAATATCACACTGGGAACTTGGGGAACAAGCCACAATAGAGCAAATAACAGTCTATGTACATAATAAAGAAATTTAAATGAATTTAAACAGAAATAGCTTTCAGATATATTGCATGTTACGCAGCTAGGTAAATACAAACATTTAGAGTATGGTTTTTAAAGCTTACACCAACAGATACTGCAATTAGATTGGAATACAAACAAGGGGGAAGTTAGAAATTGAATATTTACTTATATTGCTCATTGATTTTCTTTTCTTTTTCTTTTCTTTTTAAATTTCTAAACAACAACAGAGGAGATTTTGACAACAAATGTAAACATGTATATTTATTTTTTTGTATATTTGTATCATAAAAACAAATAATATGCTCTGCTTAATTAATGTTACATTCATTAGCAACTATATAAGTTCAGCAGTTACTTGTTAATTTATAGATAACTTTTTTAAAAAAAGAAACATCTTTGCTTTAAATAAAACAGATAATAAACAGACCGGGATCATAACATGTCTGATAAAACAGTGACTGAAAAGAAGGAGGTCTGGTTCATCGGTGTTCTTATACCAAGTGATGCTAGGATTGAGAAAAAGATCACAAGATACAAAATTATGGCCTAAACCACTCAGCCCACTGGGTGCCATTGCAAAAAATCTTGGGCAGCACTTAGAAAATCTGTGCATTGACAAAAATTTCCATCTGTCAATTTAAAAAGTCATGCTGCTTGGATCTGCACATATGCTGCATTAATACATTACAACATCCTACATTCTTGGGAAGAATTCAGTGTCTATGAAAGCCAACAGCAGCTAAAGAACTGGCAACTATGATTTCACATTGTTGTGTATATAAAAATGATAAGCACAGAGTACTATCAATGTACTTTTTAACAGAAGGAAATAAACATCCATCTCTATTTGTACTTGTACATACCGTATTATGGCTAAGATAAAAATAAAGGTTCCCCTCGCACATATGTGCTAGTCGTTCCTAACTCTAGGGGGCGGTGCTCATCTCCGTTTCAAAGCCGAAGAGCCAGTGCTGTCCGAAGACATCTCTGTGGTCATGTGGCCTGCATGACTAAACGCCAAAGGCGCACAGAACACTGTTAGCTTCCCACCAAAGGTGGTCCCTATTTTGCTACTTGCATTTTTTACCTGCTTTCGAACTGCTAGGTTGGCAAAAGCTGAGACAAGTAACAGGAGCTCACCCCGTTATGCAGCACTAGGGATTCGAACCGCTGAACTGCCGACCTTTCGATCAACAAGCTCAGCATCTTGCACAATGGTTCAGTGATTAAAGATGCTGAGCTTGTCAGCTGGAAAGCTGAATGCCATGCAATGGAATTGTCAAGCCTGAATCTGACCGGGCTGTGGGATTGTTTATAACCTGATGTATTCTCATATGAACTCAGTTTGACACAGTCAGAAGCTGAAGGTGGGGAGAGCTGAGGTGGATGGAGTCTTCAGCCAAAACAACATAGTTAGCAGTTGAGTCAGATACATTCCAATGGCTGGCTGGCCAGAGGAGGAGGAGAGAAGACACCAAGCAACCAGCTCTTGTTCCGATTGGACAGTGTGATCTATTGTTCTGGGAAAATGAGAAACTCTTACTTTAAGTGGAGTGGAAAGCACAGGAACCTTTAGTACTGGCGTTCCACCAGTTTGTGCCAAGATGAGGTATCTAAATAAATTTGTTCTTTGAGGAAGTGGAATGCCTCGGAGTTCGATTTGTGATGGGTACAATAATTGGAACCTGACAGGAGTGAGCTTCCATTCTTTGCTTCAGCTCCCGTTAACGTAGCAGTTTGAAAGCATGCAAATGCAAGTAGATTAATAGGTACCACTTTGCTGGTCACATGATGAAGGAAAATGTCTTCAGACTCCCTCAGCCAAGAAATGGAGATGAGCACCATGCCTTAAAGTCAGATGCAGCTAAACCTTTACCTTTCAATGTTTGAATTGCTTATTTTAAAAAAGAAAGGCAATACGTTAATAGTATCAACACCCCAAATATAGCAGCATGCTCCTGGTTGATTATCAAATGGAGCATCTTCTAAGAAAGCAGGGCCAATTTTCTCTGATTTTTGCCTTCTGAAATATGGAGGGGTCCAATAAAGAACCTAAGAGAGATGAATTCTGCGCTCTTCCCTCAGCAGATCTTCAAAACACTTCCATTAAATCCTGGTTAATAGATGTTTTGATTTGGCATTGAAGAGCAGGACTTTTAGATTGGAGATATTGTTTTCCAGGAATTCTTAATCATCTGAAAATCATTGCAGTGAGTTGAAGTGGCTAGAAAAAAAATGCTAATCTAAGATGGGCTTGATTAAATAGGAGGCTATTTGGACAGAATACAAGGCAGGAGGCCACTTGCTCATATCTCTTCGTGGACAATAACAGGGATATAACAGAGACTGGAGCCAAATAAGAATGATTGTCAGTGATTTTCATTATTCATTTTTACATAGCATGCTTAGAAGGGGTTACCTCATTTACACTTTGCATGTAGTCTGAGCTTCAGAAATGTGAAACTGGAAAAAGTAAACATTCTGCTATTTATACTGACAGGCAATATCATTTTCAACCTAGCTTTGGTTGCTAGGCAAACGGTTGACTCTTAAGTCAACTGAACTTAAGTTCAGACTTTCTTCATTGTAAACAACTACTCATGCGTTGCATTTGTTGGGGAGCTCAAATGTGGGGAGCAGCACCCCATCCTATGTCAGGACACCTGTCAAGAGGATCTTCTCCCTTGCAGATGTGCATTAGTAGCTCCACTATGATGCAAAAATAAAGGTTTTTCTTTGTTTCTGTTACTTAAAAGGAAGAAAAGATCATCTGAAAATGGCTTTGATCTGCATGTACCAGGACACAAGTTGTTTGAGCATTTCAGAGCCTTTCCCCTGCATACAGAAGGCAAACCCAAAGGCTTTGAAGTTCTGATTTCAGCATCTGAAATCAATCTCCACATTAAATGGCGTTTCCATGTAACACCTCTCCTGCATGAGCTGCACTGGCTCCCGGTGGTCTTCCGGGTGCGCTTCAAGGTTTTGGCTATCACCTTTAGAATGCTCCACGGCTTAGGACCTGGTTATTTACAAGACCGCCTGCTGCCACCAATAGCCTCCCACCAGCCAGTACGCTCCCATAGAGAGGGGCTCCTCCGAGTGCCGTCGGCCAAACAATGTCGACTGGAGGCCCCTAGGGGGAGAGCCTTCTCTGTGGGGGCACCTATGATCTGGAAAGAGCTCCCCCCCGGAGATACGGAGGATCCCGGATCTGCACACCTTCCGTCGCGCGTTCAAGTCTTTCTTATTTCATCAAGCTGGCCTGGCCTAAATCTTTTCCCCTTTTAAATGTAAATTTTAATTTGTTTTTAAATTATTGGGTATTTTAAATTTGTCTCAGCCAAATTATTTAATTCGTTTTTATTCTATTTTAAATTTTTGTATTTATGTGTTTTATTCTGTGGCTGTTCACCACCCTGAGTCCTTTGGGAGTAGGGCGGTATATAAATCCAATAAATAAAATAAAATAAAATAAATAAATAAATCAACCTACCCCATCAAACTAGGAAGTCAGATTGAATCATCAGATGAGGTTGGATGCCTGCATTGCAATAAAAGCCCTTTTACTCAAATTGATCTGGAAAAAAAATCAGATCAACACCATTTTCCAGATCAATTCCAATTGTCAGATTGGATCAGACAGATGATGTGAATCTGATGGACTATTTGAATCTGAGTGAAGTCCAGCCTCTACCTCTTGTACATCACTCCATTGGTTCAACTGATCAGTTGAAAAACAATCCATTCTAGCAATGGCACTTAGACTTATATACCACTCCATAGTGCTTTACACATTTTACAATGTTAGCATATTGTCCTCAACAATCTGGATACTCAATTTACCAATCTTAGCGCATGGAAGGCTGAGTCAACCTTGAGCCCACCAGGATCAAACTCCAGGCTGTGAGCAGACTTCTTGTTCTGCCCCAGCTCTGGATTTCCAAGGATATTGACACACACCAACGGTCCTTATCAAATTTATTAAGTAGCAAGAATAAACCAAAGTCTGGCAAAGGTTGGCAACCAGCCCAGAAAACAAAATACGATAAGACTGTTTCAAAATGCTCTGATGATAATTACAAGTTGTTTCCAGCAAGAAACTTACTAACTGCGTGTGACTTAAATAGGCTAAGGGAGTGGCCAATTATTACTCTCGAGGAGACCTCCTCCTCCTGAGTAGCCATTCCTGCCTTTTGGCAGCCCTGCGTGCTCGAGCATTGAGAAGAGGCTCCTCCACTTCGCTCTCTCCACTTGAAGGAGCCTCTGGAGGTTCTGAAGGCCCTGGCTGAGTCTCTGCCTCTGGCACCGCATCCTCTTCAGCCTCCTCACTGTCCGATGCAAGTGCCGGCTGCACAGGCTGCTGGCGCGACACCACACCAGCCTCCTCGTCGTTGAGATCAGCCACAATCCGCGCAGGCCGCTGGCGGGCCACAACAGTTAGTCTTCAATACTGCATTCTAACCACTGCGCTACCAACCTTTAGGAATAGAGGTTTGTAGCCCAAAGCTCTACCTATGAGTTCTTGTCCACATGCAAATTTACATTGAATGTACAGAGTCCTTGATCATGAGCAAGAAAAGCTGCACCAGGCTCAGAAGATATCTTTGATTTCTAAGGATTCATTCTGCTCACTTTTTAGAGTAAGTAGCACTCTTCAAGCAGTTTTCCTCGCTAGAGAGAGGGATGAAATCAGAGGTAGGTTTCAGCAGGTTCTGACCAGTTCTGGAGATCTGGTAGCGGAAATTTTGAGTAGTTTGGAGAACCGGTAGTAAAAATTCTGACTGGCCCTGCCCCCATCTATTCTCTGCCTCCCAAGTCCCAGCTGATTGGGAGGAAATGGGGATTTTGCAGTAACCTTTCCCTGGATTGGGGAGGGAATGGAGATTTTACAGTATCCTTCCCCTGGAGTGGGATGGGAATGGAACTTTACAGTGTCCTTTCCCCTGCCACGCCTACCAAGCCACGCCCACCAAGCCACGCCACACTTACTAAGCCATACCCACAGAACCGGTAGTAAAAAATTTTGAAACCCACCACTGGATGAAATATCCTGTCCTCACCCATCCCACATTCAGTGGTTACTTGCTACCAGGAATCTTAAATGCTTCAAGGCGTTTAGAATATGCACTTCTAATTGGATGCAAGAGGAACAGCTAGGAGGAAATAACACTTGTTCTTCCTAAGTATTTGCTACCTGAGGCCGTTGCCTTACTTGTCCTAATGGGTCATTTCTGCTTCTGGGTATCCTTTCTGAGATGGTCTGCACGTACTATTCCTCTCTGCAGAACTATTGGGGAGAAACTGTAAATTCTACAGGTTGCTAACGTGATAGTCAGCTTCTATCAATGAAACTGATTATCTGTGATTATCTTTTAGTACATCCCAAATGTGCTTTTTCAAGAGGCAACTGGACTTCGTTGATCCTTGAAGTCCAGTTGTCTTTTGAAAAAGCATCTTTTTTTTTTCTTTTTGCTTTAATTTATATGCTGCCCTTCTCCGGAGACTCAGGGCGGCTTATAATGCGTTAAGCAATAGCCGTCATACTTTTGTATATTTATACAAAGTCAGCTTATTGCCCCCACAATCTGGATCCTCATTTTACCTACCTTAGAAAGGATGGAAGGCTGAGTCAACCTTGAGCCTGGTGAGATTTGAACTTGCAGTAATTGCAAGCAGCAGATGTTAATAACAGTGCTTTAGTCCACTGTACTATCAGGCTCTTTGGGACAGCCATGAATTGGACAACTGAAAATCTCCATAGACATCTTATAGTACAATTGGCTTGCACTGTATATTTGATGGCCCTGCAAATTCTTTGAAGCAACTTTAAGACAACATTGTTCTTCGGAGATTACTAGAAAAGATCCTGTCATCAGCTTGGTTTATCAATCTGATTATTCTATTTGGAAGACCTGTCTGAGAACGGAACCGTGTACATAGCTAGAGTTTCACTAGAATTGGCCAGGTTGCACCCAAACAGCTTTTTCTAGATGTGGAGTCCCATGGTGAGATCACAGTATTGGAGTCCAACAAAATGATTTGGCCTAAACAGGTTGACTCAGCAATAAGCTCCTATGAGATCAGTGTAGCTTTATTACTAAGAACAGGTTTTTCCTTCCTCAATTTCTTGGAGCTTCGATCCTTCTTCCAGTGTGTAGCTTAAGTGGTAAATTTTTATCTTCATAGCAGTTGCTTTCTGCCTGGACCGGTTTAGATTTATCTTTCCCTAAATATCACTGATGCTTTCTGACAACTGTTTGGCAATCCTTGAAATGAAAATGGAGGTTTTTTTCCCTGGTTCTTGGCAGATCATATCCCCCAATCCCCCATCAACTATGTATCAATTGACATCCTTCCTCCCTCGCTGGCAGGTCCAATTGAGAAAGGCGCCAAATTAGTACAAAGCTTGTCTTTTGCTGCCTGTATAGGTTATAAACCAGTGCACATGCCTCAGTTGCCATCCTCTTTTATATTTACTTCCTCTCGCGACGAAATGCTCAAAATGCCAATTAAAAAGAGCTGCCTTCCCAACGTAGTGGCTGCTGTGTGTTTTGGGATTACAAGTCCCAGAGTTTCTAGGCCATGCAAAGCCAATCCTTTCCTGCCAATTCCGGTTCCCTACACATCCTTCGATACCAATAGAAGAGAATATTTGTACCCTGTTTTCCCCAAAATAAGACACCCCCTGATAATAAGCCCAATTGGGCTTTTGAGCATATGGCAATAAGGCCAAGCGCTTATTTCAGGGTTCAAAAAAATTTAAAACAGGGTCTTATTTTCAGGGAAACACTGCAGCTCAGGATTGAACTAATATCATCCCTGTGCACTTATGATGCTACCTAGTTTGGTAATGAAATATTTGCAAGAAAACGCGCCTGAGTGGCGTAGGAGGCTAATGCCTCCTAAAGGCAGCATTTAACATCCAGCTGCCTGCAATTACTGCGAGTTCAATTCTCCCCAGGCTCAAGGTCGACTCAGCCTTCCATCCTTTCTAAGGTGGGTAAATTGAGGACCCAGTTTGTGGGGGCAATAAGCTGACTTTGTATAAATATACAAAAGAATAAAGGCTATTGCTTAGAGCATTGTAAGCCGCCCTGAGTCTCCAGAGAAGGGCGGCATATAAATCAAATTAAAAAAAAAAAACCCACCAAGCTCAGAGAAGACCAAAAAACACATTCTTCAGTCTCCCACCAATCTACCCAGATACCATATATCCGTGATGGCGAACCTTTGGCACGCAGCACCCACTCAGATGGCATGTGAGCCGTCGCTCCAGTTCAGCTCTGCTGCGCATGTGTGTGTGCCTCCTGCCGGCCAGCTGGTCTTCGGGTCTCTGCTGCGCATGCACGGAGGCAGGGCACATGTGGGAGGGCATGCGCATGCACGCAGGGGGTGCATGGGGGCCACAAACGCATTGCATTTTGGGGGTTCGGGCACATGCACATTCACGCATGTGTGCTGTGGGCACTTGGTCCGGAAAAGGTTAGCCATCACTGCCATATATGATCTCACTAGAATACTGGCAATGGAATAAGCAAGGCATGTGTGATTAGTGCAGGGGTGGGTTGTACTTACCTTTACTACTGGTTCGCAACGGGAGTGCATGCACTTCTGCACATGCAAAGAAGCTTCTGCGCATGTGCAGATCATCCATTATGATGTCCGGGTAGGTGGGCAGAGCCTCCCGCCACTTTTACTACCAGTTCACAAGAACCGGACAGAACCAGGAGCAACTCATCACTGGATTAGTGGACTCTTGAACTGTCCTATCCAAGCTCTCTTCTGGCCTCCATCTAAACACCAAGATTTTTCAAGAAAAGTTTGAAATTCTAATCTTACATTTCCTTGATATATTCTATGGGGAACAAATCCTGGCTGTGAACTCTCCTGTGCCCTTAATTATAGATAAAGATGGAAAGTTTTTTTTTTCTATAATGTATGAAGTCCAGGAAATATTTAGAAGGCTTTACCCTGTTCAATCATCCTGTTTGATACTCCGAAGGAACGGAGAGACAGCATGATATGGATACAGGCAAACATCTGGCAGGGCAAGAAGCAATGGGTGGAAACTAATCAAGGACAGAAACAACCTAGAACTAAAGAGAAATTTCCTGACAGTGAGAACAATTCATCAGTGGGACAACTTACCTCCAGAAGTTGTAAATGCTGCACACTGGAAGTTTTTAAGAAAAAACTGGTCTGAAATGCTATAGGGTTTTCTGCCTGAGCAGGGAATTGTCCTAGAAGACCTCCAAGGTCCCTTCCAACTCTGTTATTTTGTTATTCTGTCTTGAATAATTCCTTCTACAGAGGAATTATTGAGTCTGTCATCTGCACCTCCATAGCTGTCTGGTTTGGCTCTGCAACCAAACAAGACAAACACAGACTTCAACAGATAATTAGAACTGCTGAAAAAACAATGGCTACCAACCTGCCTTCCATTGAGGACCTGTATACTGCAAGAGTCAAAAAGAAGGCTGTGAAAATATCTACAGACCAGAGGTGGGTTTCAGCAGGTTCTGACCAGTTCTGGAGAAACGGTAGCGGAAATTATGAGTAGTTCAGAGAACCGATAAATACCACCTCTGACTGGTCCAGCCCCCATCTATTCTCTGCCTCCCGAGTCCCAGCTGATCGGGAAGGAATGGGGATTTTGCGGTAACCTTCCCCTGGAGTGGGGAGGGAATGAAGATTTTATAGTATCCTTCCCCTGCCACACCAACCAATCCATGCCATGCCCGCCAAGCCACGCCCACAGAACCGGTAGCAAAAATTTTTGAATCCATCACTGCTACAGACTCCTCACATCCTGGACATAAATTGTTTCAACTTCTACCCTCAAAACGACGCTATAGAGCACTGCACACCAGAACAACTAGACACAAGGACAGTTTTTTCCCGAATGCCATCACTCTGCTTAACAACTAATTCCCACAACACTGTCAAATAATTTACTAAGACTGTATTACTACTATTCTTCTCTTCCTTACTAGTATCTATCTCTTCCCACTTATTACTATAACCATGTTGCTTGTATCTTTCCATTTATATTGTTTTTATTTGTTTCCTAGTACGATTTGATAGCTTATTAGTAACCTTGACTATCACTAAGTGTTGTATCTTTTTATTCTCGATGAATGTATTTTATTTTCCTTATGTACACTGAGAGCATATACACCAAGGACAAATTCCTTGTGTATCCAATCACACTTGGCCAATAAATAATTCTATCTATCTATTTATATTAAACTTCCTGGACTTGCTGAAGAAACCTTGTCCAGAGTACTTCAACATCTATACACTGAAGCCAATTGGGCCCATGTTTCCAAAGACAGCAGTTCACTATTTAATGGTCAATTAAATGTATCCATTGCACTGTTGCCCCAAGCAAAATTAATGACTGTTTCCCTTAGCAAATCCAGGTTAGCTCATGGAATTGGTTTTTTAAAACATTGGGTTTAAATGTGAAAGCGTGTTCTTAAGACTTTAAGAAGCCTGGGGCAAAATGTCAATTTATCATCTCTTTCTTTTCAGTTATCACATATCAGTGATTTCCACCCCCACTTCTTTTCCCCACTGATATCAGTGGACCAATAAATACGAAGACATGTGTTAGGAAGTCAAAACATCGCAAAAACATTTAGGACCGTGATGGCGAACCTATAGCACGCGTGCCACAGGTGGCACGCATAGCAATATCAGTGGGCATGCCAGCTCAGCTCTGGCGCGCATGTGCGCGCCGGCCACCTGATTTTCGGGCCTTCTGGGCCCACCAAAAGTAGGGAAACAGGCTGTTTCCTGCCTCCGGAGGGCCTGGGGGTGGGTGGGGAAGTCCGTTTTTCTTTCTTACCTGGCTCCAGATCCTCTCTATGAGTCTAGGGAGGGCGAAAACAGCCTTTCCCACTCCCTCGGAGGCCCTCCAAAGGCCTGAAACGGCCCATTTCCCAACTCCCGGTGGGACAGGAATTGACGTTTTTTGCTATCCCCAGCCTCCAGAGACTCCTTTTTGGCTGCAACGGCCTCCTGCAGCTCTCTGCCAGCGAAAATATTCTGCTTCAAGAAAACTGATTGAGCACTTGTGCAGCTCTAGGTTGAGCTTCTAGATCTATTTCAGTTGTGTTTTAAGACCAGCTGAATGGGTTTCCTGGATGGATGATCTACATTAGAAAGTGGATGGTGGAAGTTAGATTTGGCTAGACCTCCTGGACTTTTCAATTGCTTTTGGCATCATATATCATGGAATACTTCAGTATTAGACCTTGAGGATACAGTTCAGTTCTTCCTGTTGGACCATGTCTAGAAGGTGGGGCAAGGGGATTGTTGTTTCACACACAGTGTCAGCGTTTCAACGCCGGTGGCTGTGCTCAATTAAAGAAAGATTTCCTTAAAGATTGGCAGTTTGGAAATTCATTTAATTTTGAGATAGCATCGTAGTCTGACACACAGGCCACTGACATACTGTATGGGTGAGCCACAGAATTCTAACTCATGGCCATGCATTTCAACATCTGCTTGAAACTGTTGGAGGTCATCCAGAATTTTAGAGTAGGAGGGTCATCAGGATTAGTTTAAGGAACACACAGTCCAATGCAGCATCAGGGTTAGATATATTCTTCTTCTCAACTCTAGTTTAACGTGAAAACAAATGAAATGGAGGAAGGGGCAGTGTGCGTTTGAAGAAATAGCCTTTGGCAGTGACAAAATGATCTGTAAATGGAAGAACACCACTGTCAGGGTTCCAAGTAACACCCCCAACAAAATCAAACTCCGAGGCTTGAAGTTCCTCAAAGCTAACTTTTATTGGAAATGTCATATTGGCACATCTGGGAAAACCCAAATCTGAAAGCTTCCGGGTTTTCCTCACCCACAAGAAAGTTCAAGACCTTGCCCATATC
Organism: Pituophis catenifer annectens; assembly: GCF_029215685.1. Classification (NCBI taxonomy): domain Eukaryota; kingdom Metazoa; phylum Chordata; class Lepidosauria; order Squamata; family Colubridae; genus Pituophis; species Pituophis catenifer. Next base: position 75,520,778 of record NW_027256886.1, on the reverse strand, counting down.
TCCCACATGTCCATAGAGCTCCAATCAATACTTTCCCGAACAGAAGACATCCCCCAATTTCTTCTTTGCACAGCTGCCAGACACCATGGCCTTGAACTTCTCTTAGAGAATTTTATTATGGCTATTTCTACTTCACTCATGCAATCCCCCCTCCCAACTTCCCACGGTATGATTGTGGCAGGCCTGGATCCTCAAGGCACACAGGTAATATGGCTTCCAGGCATGACAACCACTTGATATACCAGAATTGCCTGCTCAGCAAAATAACTTTCACAACTTGCTCTATCTGTTGGCTAACTTGCACTGTATTTTCTATGCCAACCTAAAAACTATGTCACCCAAGACAAACATAAAGTTCTTTCTTGGGAGAGGAGTAATGGAGAAAGGCAGCTGTTTGTTGTTGTTGTTTTGCAAGGTTATTTGTTTCTGTCTTGTATTCTACTTGATGGTTCTTACCTTTTTTTGTGGGGGGGGGGGGTGTCCAGAGGTGGTATTCAGCTGGTTCAGACCAGTTCGCCCAAACCAGTAGCAGAAATCAAGGGTGAGGGTGGCTCACCCATCTGCCCTGACCCTATGCCATTCTATTTAGGCACGTTTTTGAGGCCGTGCGCATGCGTGGAAAGTGCACACGCCAGCAAAGCACATGTGCAGAAGGCTGGGCACATGTGTGGACATGCATGCTCAGATTTCCGAATTGGTAGGGGAAGTAAGTGAATACCACCCCTGGGGGAGGGGGAGGGGTGTCAATGAAGCTGCATAGGTGTGATCCCCTTAAATAAGTCTAAGTGTCATCATCAGGCTTCTTACTGCCTGGTTTCAAGAAGCAATACTGTAAATATTCTGGAATGTTACCTAAATTAATTCTCAGTAAGCTGAAATTAAATTCAGGCAAGATTGAAATACAGATGGTATAGAGGGAACTGAACCCATCCCTCCTGAAAAAAACAGACCTGCGTCTAGGTCTGCTCAGTTGTCATTGGATTTTCAAGAGGTCATTAACTAGGAATGCCCTTAAACCAGTGGTGGGTTGCCCCGGGTTCGCACCGGTTCTATAGAACCGGTAGTAAAACCGGTGGGAGGCTCCGCCCACTGACCCCGATGTCATCAAAACGCTTCTGTGCATGCGCAGAAGAGCACACGCGCGCGCGAGCAAAGCGAACCGGTAGTAAAGGTAAGTAGAACCCACCCCTGCCTTACACAATGTGTCAACTGCAATACTTTCCGAGCCAGTTGGATTTGGTGACAGTTCTCCATGTTTTGGTTACCTCCTAACTTTTGCAATATGCTTCACCCTTGAAAAATATCTTGAAGATGTAGTTTGAGCAAAATGTAGCAAAAGAGCAGCCTTAAGTATTACTGTCCTTGTGGAAGCAGTGTCACAAAACCCTTTGAGGGGGTGGAAGGGCAACTAGCATGGAAGTAATGGCTACTGAGTGCTTTGTAACAGAAATGTGAATACCGGAGTGACTAATAGTACGCAAGTCAGAGGGAATATGAGTGAGTGGCAATTACCTGAAAAAGTCTGCTATTAAAGTCAGAGGAAGGGAAATAAAAGAGAGAGAAGAAAGCCTAGATAAAAGGATTGGTGGTGCAATATAATATATTTATATTATATGAGCCAAGGTGGTGCAGTGGTTAGAGTGTAGTACTGCAGGCTACTTCAGCTGACTGCTAGCTGCAGTTCGGCAGTTCAAATCTCACCAGCTCAAGATTGACTCAGCCTTCCATCCTTCCGAAGTCGGTAAAATGAGGACCCAGATTGTTGGGGGCAAGAGGCTGACTCTGTAAACCGCTTACAGAGCACTACAGAGTAAAAGCATTATGAAGTGGTATATAAATCTAAGTGCTATTGCTATGGCTAATCCATTTTTGTTGGATTGTTTAATTGACCTGGATAATGAACCCAATCTCTCCTTGATATCACTATATCCTGAAAGTAAGGCATATATTCCTAACCATGAAGAAGCCAAAATAATGAAGCATGACGTCATGATGTAAGCTCTGTAGGGGAAGGAATGGCAGAGCCTGGGGTTGGAGTCAAAACAGGAATCAGCCTACAGTCTCCATGTTGCCACAAATTTAAGACCAACCCCTCTTGAATTCTGTTAACTCTTATCCGCTTCCAAAGTAATGCTAACCATTAGTTGGCTAGATTCCTATGCATTTTTGTTGTTGTTAGTTACGAAGTCGTGTCCAACCCATTGCAACCCCATGGACAATGTTCCTCCAGGCCTTCCTGTCCGCTATCATCCTCTGGAATCCATTTAAGCTCACACCGACTGCTTCAGTGACTCCATCCAGCCACCTTGTTCCCTGTCGGCCCCTTCTTCTTTTGCCCTCAATCTTTCCCAGCATTAGGCTCTTCTCCAGTGAGTCCTTCCTTCTCATTAGGTGGCCAAAGTATTTGATTTTCATCTTCAGATCTGGCCTCCTAAAGAGCAGTCAGGGTTGATCTCCTCTAGGAGATCCTATGCATAGGCATGATAAATCAATCAATTTAATTGGAACTTAACATTATGGCCCTGGTCTTCATGCCTAACAATATTCTATTAATATTCAACATATTACTTTTGTAGAATAAGTTGAAGTTTAAGATCCTTTGACAGTCCTACTATAGAAGTTAAGACACCCTCCCATTGTCTGAGCAATGTAAGAACCTCGAGTTCTTTATTTCATTTTTCTCTTAACATCTGCATATCTAATTGATTAACTGATAATAGATATCTATAAAAACTAATAGTTTTTTTTTAATTTTAAAGGATTTAGCAAGTATCTCAGAAGCTGAAAATGCCGCTCGTCTGAAACAATGTTGTTAACAAATGTTAAGAGTTGTAAAAATATATATGTTTTCTTTTCTTTTTGTAGGCCTTTATGTTAGGCCTTTATCTTTAGCCAGGTTCTTCCTACCAAGATTTTTATGCAGCCCTAGTGGATTGGGATTTCACTGAACTATGGCTGCATAAAAATCTTGGTTTACGTAGGAAGAACCTGGCTAAAGAGAAATACATATATATATATATACATCTGATATATGATATTTGTCTCTTAACACAACACATATTAAAAAAAATATATCTTCATCATCTATCATTTTGTCCAAAGTCAATATCCCCACTTCTATTTTTCCATATCACTAACTTTTCCCCAATTTTTAATTTTGGGTTTCTCCATAAAGTCAACTTAGCATAGGAGAAAAGGATTGATTTTTTAAATTAGATATTACATTCCATAGTTTTTTAGCTGACATTCGAGAGATACTAGAGTCCTAATGTATTTAAAACCTAACATGCTCCATCCAGCCAAGTAGCAGCCCCATAGTGGTCAAATGATCAAAATTTGGGCACTTGGCAACTGGCATGTATTTATGACAGTTGTACTGTCCCCAGGTCATGCAACCACCTTTTGTAATCATTTATTTATTTATTTATTTATTTATTTATTTATTTATTTATTTATTTGTTTGTTTGTTTGTTTATTTATTAGTCGTATTTCTATGCCGCCCAACTCCCTAGGGACTCTGGGCGGCTTACAGCAAAAAACAATGCAAGCAATATCCCGTAAAAAATTTTTAAAAGAAAACATTAAAAACCCATACACTCCATTCCATGGCTGGGTCTCGCAAGATCGCTGTAGCGAGATCAACGGCTCCTGGCCTGCCAGAAAAGCCAGGTCTTCACCGCTTTCTGGAAGGCCAATAGGGTGGGGGCGGTCCGGACCTCAGGAGGTAATTGGTTCCAGACAGCCGGGGCAGCCACAGAGAAGGCCCTCCCCCGCGGGCCCGCCAAACGATATTGTTTAGCTGACGGGACCCGGAGGAGACCAGCTCTGTGGGATCTTACCGATCACTGGGAGCTGTGCAGTAGAAGGCGGTCTCGAAGATAACCTGGCCCTGAGCCATGTAGAGCTTTAAAGCTGCCTTCCAACAAGCAAAGTCAATGGGAAATGCCAGATTTGCTTGATAACCACATGATTAACTTAAAAACTGCAGCGATTGGCTTAACAAGTATGGGGAAAAAAGGTTGTAAAATGAGGCAAAACTCACAAAGGATGAGTCTCCTGGATGATGACATTTGTGGGAAATGAGAACCTTACAGGAAGAAACATCTTGGGCTCCAGACATTTAGGATTTCAAAATTAACCAGGGTAGGAAAACCGTTTTTCTGCCTAACATCTTCTCAGATCAACCCGTTTTATTACAAAGCATTCGCTTTTATGAGCTCCAACTCACCTCATCAGCTACATTTTCCCAAGGTTATCGGTAGCTACAGCACAATTCCAGGAAAAGACACATACAGTAAAAAAAAAAAAAAATAACAAAAGAAAAACACCCAACCCTATTGCACTGTATCCAAAAACAAATTGGCAGCCGGTATAAAGATTTCAGCAGTGTGACCTCTATAAGGTACTCTGGAGAGCAACCTGGTTGCAACACTTGTACTAGATGAAGGTGATGAACGATGCACAATATCAACCATAAATGTAGTGTACTGCAAAATTCAAATCTACAGGTTATAAGTAAATGACCCACTTTAGGTCTCATTATTGAGAAAAGGCCACACCTGGTTCTTGAACTGAAGCTGGATAAAATAAATACTTTTGGACACTTCAGGGATCAGAATTATTTTTAAGACACCTTTACTCATTCACTAGACTCCAATCCAGCCCCATCCATAGTTCTTTTTTACAGAAACGTAAAGAACTTTCTTCATATCACTGAATTTGGTAAGTTTTAAAATAAATGGGCAAGGAGAACATCTTAGGAATTTTTTTTCCCCTAGAATCATTCCCTGGAGATTTTGCTGGAAACGTCCCTGTGTTGTCAAAAATGATTAAAGCAAATTACAAGACACCAGAACTTCTCAAACAAATGACATAATAATAATTCAGTCACTGTTCTTTTCAGTTGGGTTGATAGATTGCCATGAAGTCAACCAATTTGTTCCATTCCTTTAAAATATCCATACATAGTTTTGCTTTGACTCACAAATAAAACAGATTATGTAGCCCTGTAACACAGCCAAAAGGATCATGTACTCAGTCTCTATTTCTGTTCTTTCCCAAGTGCAAATGTTTATTTATCAGGGGATCAAGAGGGCATCATGAATAGCTGGCTTTAGGTTCAGATTTTTAAAATAGCGTTTCATTTTTGAAAGTACCAAATTCATAATCCTCGTGGTTAAAAATACACTGCTTAAAAGGTTCAACAAGTTTCTGCTGTTGTATATGAGATCAGAAATACATTATGGTCGGACTAGTGGGGGGTTGCAACTGGTTTTACAACCGGTTCTGTGAGCGTGCACGAAGCACGAGCACGCGCCTAACACACTTGTGCGCAGTGTTCAAAATACAGCAATTTGAAGCTCAGCTGCTTATCTTCTAAGGCAGCCCTGGTAAGTAGAACAGCGGTGGCGTGGAAATCAGTTGTGCTGCGCAAATCAGCTGAGCTAGAAAGAAGGAAATATAGGACAGGATAGGGAGGGGATGGGTGGGCGGGGCCAGCTCAGTGGTGGGCTCCTCCCGGTTTGGCTGAGCCGGGTAGCAGTGACGATATGATGTTGCCGAACTGGTTCTCTTTGTTCGGGAGCTGGGCCCCCCCACCCCCTGTTATTCTTACCTTTTATTTGGCCCCAACCCCAATCTATTGCTGCCTCCTGAGTCCCAGCTGATTGGCTAGAAGGAAAAAAAACCTGTTAAAACTCTTGCCATGGGGCTTCAAAGGGCTGCCCTACAGCTGATCAGTGTTAAAAGGCAGTGTGGTGGTAGATTGGTGCCTCCAAAAACAAATGAGTAGACCGGTGCCTCCAAAAACAAATGGGTAGACCAATGCCTCCAAAAACAAATGAGTAGACCGGTGCCTCCAAAAACAAATGACTAGACCGGTGCCTCCAAAAATAAATGAGTAGACCAGTGCCTCCAAAAACAAATGAGTAGACCGGTGCCTCCAAAAAACAAATGACTAGACCGGTGCCTCCAAAAACAAATGGGTAGACCAGTACCTCCAAAAACAAATGACTAGACAGGTGCCTCCAAAAATAAATGGGTAGACCAGTGCCTCCAAAAACAAATGAGTAGACCGGTGTTTCCAAAAACAAATGAGTAGACCGGTACAGCTCTGCAAGCAGTTAAAAGCCTGGTAGACCAGTACCTCTGCTAAATCCTAAAGAATTATCACATGACCATCAAACCATGCCCACAAAATAAGAACCACCCCTGGGCCAGCTGCTCGTCAGAACTACCGGTTCACCCAAACTGGTCCAAACCGGCAGCAGTCCGCCACTGGGTTGGACTCTCCAGGCACCTGCGGTAGAGAAGACTATTATTTATTGATTCTAAAAATAATAATAATAATAGAGGAAGCCAAATGTATCAGGAAGGGAAATGAACAGCTAGGCAACTTATAAATGCTAATTTCCACTTATAAGAGAGTAAAATGGCTGTAATTTACGTCTATCAGTTGTGATGTGACTCATGTTCTTGCATAATTTGTTGCTTGGTGCTCATGATCATCAGCAATTTTTCTCTAAATATTGAAAACAAACTTAAACTTGTCTACAGAGATTCTCAGTCATCCAGGTCATGGTTTTCCCAAAGGTGCTTTTTCAAAAGGCAACTGGATTTTGTTGGTTATTCCTTGAAGATGTTTCACTTCTCATCCAAGAAACTTCTTCAGTTCTGAAGTGAACTTGTCTTTTTTTAAAGGAAGTAGCCTGTGGCTACTCTTTCCTACTGAAGACTCCAGGACTGATGGTTCCTTCTTCCTTCTACTATCTTCCAAGTCAGCTCTTCTCTTCTCTTCTCTTCTCTTCTCTTCTCTTCTCTTCTCTTCTCTTCTCTTCTCTTCTCTTCTCTTCTCTTCTCTTCTCTTCTCTTCTCTTCTCTTCCCTTCCCTTCCCTTCCCTTCCCTTCCCTTCTCTTTCTCTTTCTCTCTCTCTCTCTCCTTTCCTCTTCTCTTCTTTCTCTTTCTCTTTCTCTTTCTCTTTCTCTTTCTCTTTCTCTTTCTCTTTCTCTTTCTCTTTCTCTTTCTCTTTCTCCCTCTCCTCTCCTCTCCCCTCCCCTCCCCTCCCCTCCCCTCCCCTCCCCTTCCCTTCCCTTCCCTTCCCTTCCCTTCCCTTCCCTTCCCTTCCCTTCTCTTCTCTTCTCTTCTCTTCTCTTCTCTTCTCTTCTCTTCTCTTCTCTTCTCTTCTCTTCTCTTCTCTTCTCTTCTTAGAATTTCAATTGAAATCTATTGGATGATGACCGTTTTCATGATGCATGGAAAAAGTTGCACACTTGAAACCAAGCAGGCCTGGATGTTTTCAGTTCCCCATTGGTGGCATCATGACTTCAGGGGCGGAAAAAAAAGATGAAATAACATTATACAAAGTGAATCACAATACATTGATCACTATCTGATTTGTGTAACCAATATCGATAGGAATCAGCCAAGCACATTTATATTAATTTAATTTGCATGGTGCTTTATGAACATCGTAGTGAATTTACAGAATTTTGCTTTTCCGGCTGTAACACTCTGGGTGATTAGCAGGGAACCATTTTCTCATTTCATGACTGTGAATATTTAGAAGGAATTATCTTTTTTTTTCTTTTTTGCATCTTAAAATTAAACCAAGCAAACAAACGAACAATTTGCATGCATTTATGATTCTCATTTCAGATCATTCCAAACCAAAAGTGGAAGGGTTTTGACTGATTACAATGGATTCTATCTCTATCACTCTTGTCTCTCTCTTAGTGTTAGAAAAATGGAAGTTCCACAAACTAACAATCACATTAGTTACCGTCCAAGCAAATTCATCATTGCAACTAACAATCATGTTAATTACATTCCAGGCAAATTCATCATTGCGACTATGAGAATTAGAGAACATGACCAGGTAAAGATTTGTTCAATAGTTTGGTTAGACTATGTGGTTAAATCATCCATTCACACTGGAATCAAATTGATTTTGATTCTGCAGTGGCCCAGTGGTTAGAGTGCAGTACTGCAGGCTACTTCTGCTGATCACCGGCTGCCAGCAGTTTAGCAGATCGAATCTCACCAGGCTCAAGGTTGACTCAGCCTTCCATCCTTCCTAGGTCAGTTAAACGAGGACCCAGATTGTTGGGGGCAATATGCTGACTCTGTAAACAGCTTAGAGAGGGCTGTAAAGCACTGTGAAGCGGTATATAAGTCTAGTGCTATTGCTATTGCTATTTGATGTTGACTTAAAATGGGTCCCTTAGAATGGATTCTAATAATTCAGCATGTATTTGAATATGCACTTGGGCAAATGTACCTTTGATTTGGATTTTGGGTGACTCGCCCTCCTACAGGTATTTTATGCTTCTAAACATGGACTCAGACAATTTTAAGCTCAAGATGTTATATGCCACATGAAAGTGATTACAGAGTCACAATCAATGGCTGAGGAATAGCCTGTGATTCAGATTAAGTTCTGTAAAAATATTTAAATTTTTATGTGTTTAGAGCTAATTCATGAGCTGCTTGGTATAACACATCGTAATACCGTGTTTCCTCGAAAATAAGACCCTGTCTTATTTTTTTTGAACCCCAAAATAAGCACTTGGCCTTATTTTCGGGGAGGTTTTACTATTTTGGGGCACATGGAGCAAGATGGGGCTCCACTTGCCATCTTACCTGATTTCCAGCTCTGCGTTTAAATATTTTTGAGGAGGGCTTATTTTCGGTGGGGGGGAGGCTTATTTTAGTGCATGTGCTCCAAAGCCCGATTGGGCTTATTATCAGGGAAGGTCTTATTTTCAGGGAAACAAGTTATACATGTAGAAAGGTGTCCACAGGGTGTGATCAAGAAAAGCAAAACAGAGGCTACAATCGTGTAATCAAAGACTGCTAGTTTTTAATGTGCACTGCATATATAATTCACATAAAAATTGAACAAACTTCAGGACAGAATTATCTTCTGGACTACAAACTATGTAATCTGGCCAACACTACACATCAGTGGTGGGTTTCAAAAATTTTTTTACTACTGGTTCTGTGGGTGTGGCTTGGTGGGCATGGCATGGCTTGGTGGGCGTGGCTTGGTGGGCATGGCAGGGGAAGGATACTGTAAAATCTCCATTCCTATCCCACTCCAGGGGACGGTTACTGCAAAATCCCCATTTCTATCCGATCAGCTGGGACTTGGGAGACAGAGAATAGATGGGGGTGGGGCCAGTCAGAATTTTTACTACCGGTTCTCCAAACTACTCAAAATTTCTGCTACCGGTTCTCCAGAACTGGTCAGAACCTGCTGAAACCCACCTCTGCGACACATATAAATTCAACCAACTATTTTGGAATTATATAAAATGCTTGGTCTTTGTTATTTTCCCTTTTTTCCAAGCATGCCATAGTAGCTTCTTTATGTTGAAGCTGTGTGTCTTCATTCAAATTGTCATCTCTAGACAACTAGGTAAAAAGACCAGAGAAGGTATCTTCTATTTTTTTTTTAAATAAAAGTTTATCTCTGGTTATTAAATAAGCATTGATGAATCTGCACACACATAAGCTTGATACGTGAGGATTCGCATGGTTCTTACTGAGCGAATCTGTGGAGCAAATTGATTTGATGCCCACAAGTTCATTTCTGAGCAATGTTGTTAAGCCTGAGGATAATCTGTCTCACAGAGACTGGTTCTTTCCCTGAAGGGGTTTCTACTGCAGATTAGACAGTCACATTGCATTACTTCCACTGAGTTCATACCCAAAGACTCATCCTGTCCCACTAAGGGGATGGAAATACAGCAGAGACATCAATATACATGATGAAACTAGATAGGCCCAATAGCTAGTTCTCAGACCTACCAATCTGATGGATGGAGAATGGCTGGGGAATAAAGATGAAAAGACCACTTTGAATGGCCAAAGTGGTGAAAATTCATGACTCGATAAGCTGGGGCAGGAGGAGGAGTTGAATTTTACCATAGGGGTCCCCTAGAGTATTTTCCACCATGTTTTAATCTTCTGAGAAACTTTACTTATCTATTCACCCATTCACCCATCCATCCTGGCATGTGTCAACCTAAGCCGTTAGATCCTGGAGATATGGAAAACTGAGTCCCCCCCCCTTTCTTCCTTCAAAACTGCCTTTTTTTTCATTATAGGCTGCTTTACTCATTTCCTCCTCACTGAGGAGAATATCTTTATTGAGTGTGGCATTATTTTCACAGACTTATAAGATATAGCAGAATAAACATGCAGAAGTCTTAAGAACGATGTCCTGTCCCACCCACTGGTGGGTTTCAAATTTTTTTTACTACCGGTTCTGTGGGTGTGGCATGGTGGGCATGGTGTGGCTTGGTAGGCATGGCAGGGGAAGGATACTGCAAAATCTCCATTCCCACCCTACTCCAGGGGAAGGATACTGCAAAATCCCCATTCCCACCCTACTCCAGGGGAAGGATACTGCAAAATCCCCATTCCCACCCTACTCCAGGGGAAGGATACTGCAAAATCCCCATTCCCACCCCACTCTGGGGCCAGCCAGAGGTGGTATTTGCCAGTTCTCTGAACTACTTAAAATTTATGCTACCGGTTCTCCGAACTGCTCAAAAATTCCGCTACCGGTTCTCCAGAACTGGTGAGAACCTGCTGAAACCCACCTCGGCTCTAGACTATGTTTCCTCCAAACTATGTTTAGTAGGACTCTCTACTATGCAATTCTATGCACAGAATTGTGCAGTTCAGTGATTGCAAATCTTAACTAGGCTTAGGTTGCCTGTATACACATTTAAAAGTAAGATCTAGAATTTATCTTAAGTATATACTTCTATCACACTTTTGCTTTGAAGTAAGCACTGTAGAAATCAGTGGGAGCTTTATTATTTATTCATTTATTTGATTGGGCTTATGTGCCAGTTTGAGTGACTTATACACTTTATTTCCCTAACTATGGTCCAACATTTCCATAAACATCTATAAACTATTGTTATCAATAAAATAACAGGAGCCCGTTTAGTCCAGTACTTAAGGCACCAGGCTAGAAACCAGGTGATTGTGAGTTCTAGTCCCATTTTAGACATGAAAACCAGCTGGGTGACTTTGAACCAGTCACTCTCTCTCCAGGGGTGGGTTCTAATTTTTTTTACTACCGGTTCTGTGGGCGTGGCTTATTTTGTGGGTGTGGCTTGGAGGTCATGTGACTAGGTGGGCGTGGCTAGCTGGTCAGAGTCATTTCTGGAAGGTCCTCGCACTTACGACCAGTCCTCGCACTTACGACCCAACTCATTTGTTTGCTTTTAACACTGATCAGCTGTAGGACGGCCCTTTGAAGCCCCAGGGCAAGAGTTTAAACAGTTTTTTTCCCTCTAATCATCAGCTGGGACTGATGATTAGCAATAGATTGGGGGTGGGACCAAATAAAAGGTAAGAATAATGGGGGGTGGGGGGCGGGGGGGACGGGGGGAGAACCGGTTCGGTGACGTCATATCATCACCGCTACCGGTTCGGCCGAACCGGACCGAACCGGGAGGAACCCACCACTGTCTCTCTCTCAGCCCAACTCACCTCACAGCTTTGTTATTGGGGGAGAAATAGGAGGAGGAAAGAGTATTAAATGTGTTCACTGCCTTGAGTTATTTATAAAAATAATAAAGGTGGAATAAAAAATTTAAAAGACCACAAACAACCACATGATTGATTTTATGTTTAAAGATAGGTGGGACCCACTTACCTTTAGTACTGGTTCACAACAGGAGTGTGCGCACGCTCTTGCTTTGCTCACACGCGCGCACACACTTCTGTGTATACGCAGAAGCTTCTGCGCATGAGCAGAATGTCCATGTTGACATCTGGACGGGTGGGCGGAGCCTCCCGCCGCCATTACTACCAGTTCGCAAGAACCGGACTGATCCGGGAGCAACTCATCACTGGTGGGACCTTGATCATGTGATTGCTCATCATCCATTACAAAATTTTCGTCACAATCCGATTCCATATCCCTCAGATCCCTCTCTGCTTCTCCATACTATTTTATAACAGTTTCTTTGGAGTTTGGATCACCAAATCACACTCTTTTTGGCAGAATACTTGGTCCCAACATTATTTTTTTTAAAAAAAAAAACGTTAACAAAGGTCGGTGGTCAAAATGACTGAAACTCAAATTCAAATGCCGCTACTGAAAACACCAAATAACTGACGCAAGCATGATGCTGCATATGCTCTTTTTGGTGGGGAAACAAAAGCTAATCGCAACCGGGATGGTCCATTTCTAAAAATAGGGGTGTTCCGAACATTTTGGAAAACTGTTGCGGTCACTAGGACTGCAGGTCTGTGGTTATGGGTTAAATGTGAGCTGTTAGGAAATGACCATTACCTAACTTGTTGAGCTGGCAATATATAAACCATCAATATAGCTTTAAGACTGCTGTATTGCATCATACTGTGTCCTGATTGGTTAGCTCTGTAGCCAATGTCCTTAAGAGGGAGCTAGAAACATGGTTTGTTCTCTTTGCTGATCCTGCTCTCTAATATCTCTGTATGCTACTGTTTGCCAATCCAAAAGAACTGTTTATTGTGAATTACTACAACAACTGGTAAGAAGACTTTGTTATTGGATTATCCCTGAACTGTCGTTTTGGCTATCTCCTGCTTTATATGTGTATGACCTGGACTGTTTATTGGACTGTGACCTTACTATTTCCTGAAAGTAAACACAACTCAGTGTATCTCTGTGTTGACTGTGTTTATTTGTAACTACTCTCAATCGCTTTCATGTGCACACCCTTGCTACTCAAGGGTTACTCTGCGAATCCCTTAACATGAGCTCAGCTGTCCAAAGACCCAGCCTGCCTCTACATTTACGGGTTAATTCTGTACTGTTTCCTGTAGGAACTTGCTGCACAACTCAGATGAAATTCTTACAAAATCCATCTCTTTTGTCCTTTTCTTACAAATTACAGCCTTTTTCAATTTACTGTGGTGTAACAGGTGATGAAAAATGTGGAGGCAATGTTCAAAACCACATTTGACACTGGCTCTTCCTTCAGAAAGGCTCTGTGATTAGATACAAGAAGACAGATGAGGAGATGGCCCAGTATGTGGACAACACAATACTCCCATGTCAAGAACCTTTGTTTTCTTATTAGCGTGTGCACTGGGTGTGGATGAAGAGATAAATTGTTCATCCTGGACACAATCATCTCAGGCAGGAGGAAATTCATCACTCACCCAAAAAATGGAAGAAAATTATTCCCCTATAAGTGGCCTTTTTTTAAAAAGGAGAAAATGTCACATGTTCACCCTTTCACAGAAGGTTAGAAGCACAGAGTGAAAGTATGAGTCAGAATATATAAAGTCACAAGCTGAGCTGAAGCCTTGATGAATCCATGGGAACATCCATGTTGTTTTCTTGGTGACATTATGGAAATGCTTTGCCCTTGTCTTCTTCAGAATATTTTTTTAAAAATAAATTTTTATTCATGAACATTTTTGAAAAACAGTGCATTGTCAGAGTATACCATTTACAAGTAATAAAAACCCAAAGGAAAGTTAGTAGTAAATATTAACTAAGTAGTAATAATATAGTAGCAGTAATACCCTGTTTCCCCCAAACTAAGACATCCCCTGATAATAAGCCCAATCAGGCTTTTGAGCGCATGGCAATAAGGCCAAGTGCTTATTTCAGGGTTCAAAAAAATATAAGACAGCATCTTATTTTCAGGGAAACATGGTAATAATATAGCCAAAAAGCTTAAACTAATTTTCTTCTTACAATAGATTATTTACATTTTTATTGATTACTATGGTTATAATTATATACATCTTTATTTTCAATATTAACAATATTAACGTTCATAATCTTACTTTCTCTAATTTCTACCTCTTGTCTCTATCCATTCATAAAATTTACTTCACGTCCGATAGTATTCTGAGTCTTCTTCATCTTTAATTTTTAAAATTAGTGTGTCCATTTCAGCACAGTCCCAAATTTTTTCGGATTACCACCTCATCTCATGGGGTGTTCACATTTTTCCAGTATTTAGCATATATGATCCTTGCCAGTGGTAGGTTGCTACCGATTCGCCCAGGATCGGGCGAACCTGTAGCAGCGGCGATGGGAGGCTCCTCCCACCCACCCGGACACTTCTGCGCATGTACGCGCACCCATGAGCAAACCGGTAGTGGCGGGTTTTGAATCCCACCCTTCATCCTTGCTGCTGTCAATATATGTACCACTAAGTATGCGGTCCCTTTATTGTAGCCCTCCGATAATATACCTATGAGACATGTTTCTGGTTTCAACTCAATATTTTGTTTAATTATCATTTCCAGCCAGCTATGTATTTTTCTCCCAATATTTTCTTGCTTTTTTTAAAAAAAAAAAATCCTCAGTTTAACCTCCAGTTATTGGAATTATTATTGGAGTTGCTCTGAGCCATGCAAGGAAGAAGAATAAAACTCTCTTGGCTTGAGTCTTTCTTTTTTTCTTTTTTTTTTCTTTTTTTACTATCATGCTATTAAAAGTTTTAAAACCGAGAGTCAAAAATTAAAATAAAGGAAGAAGCAAAAAAGAAAAAGGAAGAAGGAAGAGAAAGCTAATGTCAGAGCTGCCATCCTTCACTCACTATGCTTTGCTAGATACCAGCCCATCATAGGCTGTGGGGGGAAGGAGCGATGGTAAGACAGGGAAAACCCAAAACAATCTTCATGCCATCCTGAAACATCCCAAGGCCATGGACCTGGGAATGGAATGTAACATCTCTCCATCTCACCAACTGTCACGGAGACAGGTGTTTTTCCAGTGAGACCAGTCTATCAGGGCAAGCTGGTCCACCCAAATATGGGATGGAGCATACTGCTTCCGCTTTCGCCTTTCAGCCCCAATCCAGGAGCCTTCGCAGGTAGTCGCTTCCGTAAAGTGAATTTAAATTTGCCACAGAGACAGTTACCAAAACATCTTCAAATATGACTGGACAATTGGAAGATAACAGAGGTGTAGAATGGGGAAGGGAAAGTTAACTAGGGAGTCTTCAATCGCAAACACTTAGTTCTGGCTTTGCTCAATGTAACCACTCGGCTTTTAGTAAAAGTAACCTTTTTGCTACAAATGGAGTCGAGGGTGTTCCTTTCCTAAGGGACCAGATTGGGGCAGGTCTGACAGTTAAAGTGCAGCTAAGGAGCTTGATTGAGGTGCTGGGTTTTTAGTATTTGTTCTATCATTTTTATC
This sequence comes from Pituophis catenifer annectens, assembly GCF_029215685.1. NCBI lineage: Eukaryota > Metazoa > Chordata > Lepidosauria > Squamata > Colubridae > Pituophis > Pituophis catenifer. The sequence continues at coordinate 75,505,608 of NW_027256886.1, read as the reverse complement.
ATTTTACTGTTGTTGTTAGCCCCCAAGGGTTGTCTTCAGATAGGCAGCCATACAAATCTTTTTTAAACAGACAGACATGAGCGTGGCCTTGTAGATCGTTTATAGATCCAAACTTCCCTTGGGGAAAGAGGGAAAACATTACGTAGAAGGGGAACAGATAAGGACAAATTTGGATTATCTTTGTGATGTGCTGCGATGAGACGAAGGCTGCATAGAGAGCACCTACCCTCCCAATAATTAGTGAGGGATATTAGAGGATGTGAAAAAAAGTGCATTGTTATTTTAACCTGCTGAGCTTTCAACTGAAGCTAAGAAGAACTGAAAAATGTAAAGAAAACCTTTACTGACAACACTTGGACTGCTAAGCCCTACTTGCATCTCTATCTAGCAACTGCAATGCTATAGAGTGAGAAAAATCTGATCAATAGTACTCAAAAGTGTATTAAAACTGAAGAGGCTCACAAATGTCCACTCACCTCAGTTCTCTCCACAGGAAGCAGCTGCCAGCAACTCACTTTGTCCTAATAATACGCCCATTAATAAATGGCACTTGTTGCAGACAAAGCAGAAGGTCCGACTCTGTCTCCGTATTAAAGTCTTTTTGGGGTTTAAAATTATTTTTTATTTTTGTGTTGTCTGTCATGATTCCTTTAGGGCAGGGGTGAAATGCTACCGGTTCAGACCGGTTCTTCCAAACTGGTAGTAAAAAATGCTACCGGTTCGGGCAAACTGGTATTTCTGACTGTTAAATAGCTCGTGCAGGCATAAATTGGACGAAGGTTGCGTTTTAACTGAACACTTTATTTAACAACAACAGACATTGGAACTGCGAACTGAACTGAGGGAAAACAGACAGCCTCATAGAAAAACACTTCACTTGTCAGAGCATAACCAATCAGGAACCCCGGATACTCCTGCTTAAAGGAGGCCACGCCTCTAAGCCAATCCCAGAGTGGCGTCCCCAGTTGCCGGGGCCTCCAAAAAACAACACTGACGATCAGCTGAGCAACGAGCAGCTGTGACACATAATTTATATTAGCTAGAATCATCGGATTTCCTGCTTTCTAGCCAATCTAAATTGTGTGGCACAGTGGATCCCCCCCCGCCACTGTTCTACTTACCTTTGCAGACTTGGAAGGCTTCAAAATGTTCCCTTTTTAGTGCTGCGCCAGTGCGCCTCAGGTGCGCATGCATGCACAATTTGTGCGCTCTGTAGCAGACTCACAGAACTGGTAGCAGACTTCAGAGGATTTCACCACTGCTTTAGGGAACAAAAATAAGTTTGGGGTTATCGTTTCTTAGTTGTAATGCACACAATTGCCAGATGACAGCAGAGAGTTACAGAAATATCTAACTCTTTACTGCTATCTACTGGTTGATTGGGTGGAGTTGTTTTTTTTTTTTTTTGAAGATCATATATTATAGGCCTAAAAGGCTTTCTTTGATTCTGGCCTCAGTAGGATTGATTCAAATATGCTTTCCTTTGTAGCCAACTTCAAAATATTTTGGAGCTATAAACAATAACAATTTACAGTGTCAGGCAAAAAATAATAATATGAGAATTGGTTTCAATTTGAATACACATGACAGTGTTAATTTCATTCCCAAATTCAGCTAATTGGGCATGCTTGGCCAAGCTGTCGGTGACAATTTCCCTATTTAGTAATGAAATGTCTCACTAAGCCATAACATATAAGAGTGAAATAAACTCAACCAATTTCAGAAATGCAAAAATGAATGTTATGAAAAAGTTACTAGTACAATGTTTTACAAAATGAAGGGTTTTTTTTTTTAATTGCTAGGTGTGTAATGGATTTGATAGCAATAGTAGCACTTAGACCAGAGGTATTAAACTCAATTTCATTGAGGGTTGCATCAGGGTTGCGTCTGACCTTCAGGGGGCGGGAGACATGGCCAGGGGGCATGGCCAGCTCTTGTTGGAGGCGCCTGTGGTGGCCCGAGCGCTCTGCCAGTGAAAACAGGCTCTCAAGCTTCCTGCAACCCTCTGCCCATGGTCCTTGTGAGCTCTGTTTTTGGCTGCAGGCAAATCCTTTGCTGTTTCTGTTGTGACCCAGGCCCAAGTAGGTAGTATTATACGCAAACAGTTCCAAAACAAACAGACTTTATTAGAACAGCTGAGAATTAACTCATTCTCAGCGTAGTCCAAACTAAATTAAAACAAATTCTTCATAACACAAATTCTTCAGTCTAATCACCAACCTTGGTATAATTAGGCAAACTGCCAAAGGCTTCTCTTGGCAAAAGTTCAGAAGCAGAAGACACCTACCAGAGATAAGTGCAGCAAGACAAGAACAAGTTTATCAACGTTGTTTTCCAACAAAGAGCCCAAGAACCGTTACTGGTCTTTTAAGCCTTTATGGGAGGGGCCAATAATCTCTTGGCTCTACTCCCGAGTCGCCCTCTTTGCTGTAGCTGCTCTTGTCTTCTGGCAGCTCTTCTCATATGTGCACTAGGAACAGGCTCCTCCTGTTCCTCTGCCTCTCTACTGTCAGCCTCTGGAGGCTCCAGAGTCCGCACCTCACTCCCCGATAGCCCTGGCCCCATCTCTGCCTCTGACGCAGAGCCCTCATCCAGGCCTTCCCCAGCCTCCAGGACTGGCCCATGTTCTTCCTCAGCCTCCTCACTGTCCGACTCCACTGCCAGCTCCTCAGGCTGCTGGCGGACCACAACAGTTTCCAGGGTGGCTGCATGGCCCCGATCTAAGCACCCCATGGCCTGGATCTGGCCCCTGGGCCTTGTGTTTAACATCCCTGACTTATATATTTCTCCATAGTGCTCCCACAGCAAGAGTCCCCAACCCCCTGGCCAAGGACCAGTACTGGTCTATGGCCCATTCAGAACTGGGCTGCAAAAGTGGCAGGTGAGCTCACAAAGCTGCGTTGTGTATGTGCAGGATTAGGTTGAGCATGCAAACCTATGCCCTCCAGGTGATGACACCACCAGCCAAAAAGGTTGGGGCCCACTGACCTCACTCTCTGAGTGCTTTACAATGTCAACATATTGTCCCCAACAATTTGGGCCCTTATTTTAGTGATCTCGGAAGGATGGAAGGCTGAATCAACCTTTTAAACTGATCAGAATCAAACTCTAGACTGTGGGCAGAGTTAGCCTGCAATACTGCATTCTAATCACTGCACCACCAGGCTCTCTGGTGAACATCAATGTTCACCAGAGAGCATGAAAAGAAAGTTCTTAGTTGTTTGGTATTCAGTGTTATATTTTTGTATTTAGCTTTTATTTGATAATGTCTTCTTCATTTTTCCATTATTTAGATAAACATTAAACTAATCCAAAGTGGAGCAGCAGTGAAATGTCCGATGATTTAAGGAGGACAAGTACTCTTTCCTATCTTCAGAAACGGCAAATTGGAATATTGGTTTTACCACTGTAAAGGGGAAGATTCTGCAACTGATTATCAAATATTCGATCTGTAATCATTCGTTGAAATAATTCCTAAAAATCAGCATGGGTATACCATAACCAAGTCTCACCAGCTTTAACTGATTTTATATTTTTAAAAATCAGCTAATTACTTTCATAGATTGGGGGAATTTGGTGGGTTTTGTAATACATCTTTTAGAAATCATCTGACAAATTAGAATAGATGAAAAAGAAAAGAGATGGCTAAGAGTGAGTTTCCCCAGTCTGATTATATTCTGGTCAAGGTGAAAATAAATGGGATTCTACAGGCTGCACTTACCTTTTCTGCATGAACAATGCATTCTTTCTCTAGTTTCTAGAGAGGTTTTTTTAAAAAATAAATAAATAAGGCTGTTCAAAGCTTCAAAGGGGTGTTTTGCATTAATGAAGATTTGTGCACAGGACTTCTTCAAAGCTGGTTTGTGAAAAACATGGACTCACCCCTTCTAAAAAAAAAACTGAAGATACTGTGTCACTCCAAACCACTTTTCTAGCAGTTCTGGTACCTGGAAGACGCTTCTCTGCATGCAAATACTGGAACTGTCGATCAAGACACAGAATGTTGTGTAGAGTCTTCTTTTGCCTTGCTTCTTTGATGCACAGTAGCAGGTTGTCTTTGTAGCACAAAAAAGCCTTGTTGAGTCAAAGCTTTGCTGTCTCCCACAGTTCACTTTTGTATAATTAGGGAATCCAGCAGGCGATACCTACCATCTCCTCCTCCCTCTGATGTTATGGCATTGCCTTTTGAGGCTTTTGCTCAGAAATAAAATCAGAGATCAGTTTAACCAACACCTGGAAGTGGGGCAGGGTTTCTGCTTTCTTTGTGCACATGAGGTGCTCTAGCAAGAGGCAAAAGAGTGTGGGGTTCTTTTTGGCGGGGGAGGGTAGAGATAGCTGCTGTTGTGGAAGGTAAATCTTAAATTCAGTGGTCAATAGAGAAATCTGAAGGCTTCATTTGGAGACCTTCATTTGGAGTGCTGGAGTAATATTGGGTTGATGAGAGAAATACATACACACACATACACACACACACACACACTATATATATATGTATATATATATATATATATATATAGTCGAAACGTTGCCAAGACACTTCCAATTTTACGCGGGAGAAAACCCGAATAATCAAAGACCTACATATAAACACCCGTGAAAACCTCAGAATATATATATATATAAAGATGACAGGGTGTGAGCCTGTCGAAACGTTGCTTTAAGAAAAACTTTTAAAGTCACTGGTAGGATTTTGCTCTGTAAGGATTTTTAGAAGATTTTAAGCTGGGATTTTAACCAGGATTTTAAATATTTTAACCAACTTATTTATAATGACGCGGGAAAACACCCGAGATTTTAATTTTTTGCATATATATGTATATATATATAATGTTTTTTCTATCGAGACACCTGGTCTACCCCAGGATGTGGGAGGGAGCATACTGCATCCCTTTTGCCTTTCAGCTCCAATCCAGGAGCCCTCAAGCAGTCGCATTCACGACAAACAATTTTATACCAAATTTATATTTCGCTGATGAAGAAATAAAGGAAGACTGGTATAGATCTATTTCAAGCTATTTAGCTCTCATCAGCTAGCCATACCCTTACTTGGATTCGAACTTGGGCTGCCTGCATGTTAGGTAGTTGTATTAACCTCTGAGCCACAAGTTGTCCTCCCTTCATCAGCTTGAGCCAGGGGAGAGATTAAGTGTTTTTCTATCGAGACACCTGGTCTACCCCAGCATGTGCAGGCAGCCCAAGTTCGAATCCAAGTAAGGGTATGGCTAGCTGATGAGAGCTAAATAGCTTGAAATAGATCTATACTAGTCTCCCTTTATTTCTTTATCAGATATATATATATATATATATATATATATATATATATAAATAAATAAAATCATCAACCTACCTACCTACCTACCCATCATCTATCTATCTATCTATCTATCTATCTATCTATTATCTATCTATCCATCATCTATTTTCTATCTACTGTGTCTGCCTGCCTGCCTATCCCTATCTATCTTCTTCTTCTTCTTCTTCTTCTTCTTCTTCTTCTTCTTCTTCTTCTTCTTCTTCTTCTTCTTCTTCTTCTTCTTCTTCTTCTTCTTCTTCTTCTTCTTCTTCTTCTTCTTCTTCTTCTTCTTCTTCTTCTTTCTCTCTCTCTCTCTCTCCTGTCTTGCTCTTCTCTTTTTTTTTTATTAACATTTTTATTGAGTTATGAAGTATTATAAAATACAAAGTACAAAGTAAATAGAAAAGCAGTATGGGGAGGGGAAAGAAAAGTGAAAGAAGATAAGAAAGAAAAAGAAAAAGAAACATTGACTTCTGACTCTTCTACATCTCAAAGAGGAACCATTGTCAGGGAAGGCAAAAATTGCAAAAATTCTCCCCAACTCAGAATAGTTTGTGGACATATAAATGAGATAAACAAGACCTTTGTCAGGCTATTTTGAGTTTTTCCCTAGCCATTCCCACAAAAATAAAATGCTTTTCTTCTCCAACTTCTTAGCCAACTACCTGCTGGTCTTGGCCAGCATGCTTCCTAATGTTATTTGTCAGGGAAATGAAAATCAGAACTGGCTCTAAACAAGACTTTACTCAGAAGGGCAGCTTGGAATCTAATTTATATAATTGCCTGGGATGGAGGGAGAGTGGGGATGTGTCCCTGCCTCCTGATCTGAATAATAAATTAGAATGAGAGCAGGCCAGGCGGTACCCCAGATAGGTGCATTGAGGAAATGCCTGGGTTTATGGAGATCCCCCCTTGGGATGGAGTTGAGTTCTTATCTCTGCCTCTATGCAAAGTCAATCCAGCCCATTTAGTCTGACCCTATTCCCCTCCCCCTCATTCTAGGGTGACTTTAATCAAGAAGGGCACGAGTGGCCAGAGATAAAAAAAAAAAAAGAGTGTGTGATTTCAGTAATTCATTAAAGGCTTGGATCTCTGGCTGCGACCACAGAAAGACTAAAGAGGGGAGACTGGGAGGTAGTGGGGTGGAGATAAGAGCAGACAGGCCTTCCTTTAATTAAACAAAGCCTGGTTATCGAGGATTTAATGCAGGGGCAGGAGGAGTGAGATGAGGAATAGAAGTAGCAAAGATGGCAGGTGCATGCATTATCATAAGGAAACAGGGCAAAGATAAGACAAGGGAAAACATTGGCTGCTGGTTAACCCTAGTTCCTATGTTAACATGTCATTATGTCTTAGAAGCTGAGATCTTTCTGAACAAGCCAGGGTTTTTATGAAAAAAACGGAGGGAGCGAAAGCATTGTCCACCTGGGTAGGAAACAAGGACTTGGTGACGGTGCAACTCAACATTGTCTCCTGATCATTCCGGAATGACCCTCGTGATCAGATAATAAAGCACGTATGGACAAAGAGAATGATAAGCCACTCAAGTGTCAAGCTGGTCTTTTCTCTTCTATGGTCCACATTCTGAATGGAATTTAAGCCACACTTTCTTTCAGATTACCTTGCTTTGAGGATGCTTGTCCTTCTCCCAAATAAGCCAAGGACAATTCGAAGCAAGGACATCTTTCTGGACAGTTCTAATGATGATGACAAGTTGAATGTAAGGGGGGGGGGGGAAGCCCGGTGTCCAATATGGGCTACCCTTCAGCCAGGTGTGGGTTTCACATAATTTTACCACCGGTTCACCGCATACCAAAAATGTGCACGTGTGTCTTCCACACCGACCTTCCGTGTATGTGCTTTGCTCGCGCATGTGGCATGCATGCAGCTTACAAAACATGGCTAAATAGGATGGCATAGCACCAGGGCGGGTGGGCAGGGGCTGGCCCACCCGCAGGTCACCACTACCGGTTCGCCCGGCTGAATACCACCACTGCCTTCAACCACTCAAGTGGAAATTTCAGTCGGAGTGAAATGTTGGACTGGGCTTGCTTTTTTAAACCAAAATTAGCTTCTAGATCTTAGGTCAGAGGTGGGCAACCTTAAACACTCAAAGAGCCGCAAAGGTCCTAACCAGAAGCTCCCATTCAATTCTGGAGCCGACCGGAAGTCCGGTTCCCCCCACCATAAAGTCTCCTCCTAGCACGGCATCCTTTTTCCTCTACCTGTCCTAACCGAAAGCCCTATCAATTGTTTTTACGTGCTTTCAAACTGCTAGATTGGCAGAAGCTGGGACAAGTAACGGGAGCTCACCCTGTTACGCAGCACTAGGGATTCGAACCGCTGAACTGCCGATCTTTTTGATCGACAAGCTCAGCGTCTTAGCCACTGAGCCACTGCGTCCCCAATCCCAATTATAGCAGACACCAATTAAAATTGTAAAATATAAATATATTCCTGTTAATTCATAATGCAATGTCTTCTCCATTGTGGCTGGTGTACAATACATAGGATTACTCTGAATGTTTATTTCCATATATACAAATTGGCTGGATTTCCTAAAAAGCTTTTTCACCACAGATGTGTTTTGCTTGTTTAATTATTCCTGTTAGTGTTTATCCAGGCCTGGTCTTACCAAATAATCTTATTCCGCCATTTCCTCTCCATGAAAGTTTGATTTTTGTCTTCACCTTTCTTCTGCCTCAACGCAAATGTTGGGATTATAATGGAGGCAAAGGCCCCATGTTCTCCCACGGCTTCCAGAGATGATAAATTAGACGTTAATGTTCATAGCTTAGCACCTTTCTAATTAGATAATTTACAGAATCCTCTACCAAAGCTCTAATAAACTAAATGATCATAGCACTAAATATATTTGCAGAAGTTGTGTTAAAAGAAAAAAACTTTGGAGGGGGAAAAGAAATCTCCGTTGTGGTTCTTTTGTATCAAAGGAATTTCTGGCTCTTTGTATGTAGTTTTTATTAATGCATTATATTGAGAGAGAAAAAACCCTTATAGTACTTCCAGTTGCTATCATCCCCTAGGGAATGAGAGGAAGCCGTGCATCACAATCCTTTTTCGAGGGGTGAGAATAAGTAAAGTCTCTTTGGATTGTGTTTGTTTTTCATTCCTATGTGGTTTTCTCGTCATCTTTTATTCTTTTGTTTTTGTCGCTTACTGTATATATATATATTTTTAATGTTTTTATTTGCAAGTTGCCCAGAGTTGTTGGGACTTGGATGGCATACCAATTTATTAGATCATCATCATCATTATCTCTTCTCCTCTCTTTATTCACTGACTCATTATGTTGGATATGCATTTTTACAAAGATGCTTTCAGTGATCTTATACAACCTAAGTTAACCTTAGATGTTAACTAGAATACACCAGATGTGTTGCTTTTTCTGTTATTTTTGTATTATTTGTTCCGAAGCTGCTTTGAGAACAGTCTGGGATTCTCCCATGGCCTCGTGGAAATTTACCTGCAAGTTGCAGGAAGACCATGAGTGGTGCGGTACAGTGGTGGGTTGCTCCTGGTTCACCCCGGTTTGGGAGAACCGGTAGTGGCAGTGGTGGGAGACTCCGCCCACCCACCCAGACATCATCAAAAATGATCTTCACATGCGGAGAAGCTTCTGCGTGTGCGCAGAAGTGCCACGCACTACCGAGAGCGAACCAGTAGTGCCGGGTTTTGAAACCCACTACTGGTGCAGTGGCCTAGAGGTGGAGCTCTTGCCTTACAATCAGGAGGCCGTGAGTTTGATCCTAGGTAGAAGCAGATATTTCTCTATCTGGGCACCCTGGGAATTTATCTGCTGAACAAAATTTCTCATTGGTGACAAGAAGGGCATTCGGCCATTAAAACACTCCATTTAGTTGCCCAGATTCCACCCTGCAAGGGATTATGGGGTTGCTAAAATATGATGATGATGATGATGATGATGATGATGATGATGATGATGCAGGAAGGACCATGGTTGTTTAAAAGAGTCCTATTCTGAATGGGACTCTGAAGTAAGGGATGTCTCCAGGGATGGTCAGAAAAGCCTAGATGGTGGCTGTGATTGTAAATTAAAGTCCTACCCCTTTTATATGAGGCATATTATTTTGGAGACCTTCACACAAAGTACATGATTAAATCACCCAGAATCATTCAGCTAAGGTGCAACCCACAAGTACTGCCAAATAAGAAAAGGAATGATTAAATGGGAGAAATAAAATTGGAAATATTAGTTAAAATCAAATGTTAGTTAACATCAAAAGCGAGTAGAAAACAATTGTTGAACTGTGAGAGTGAAGCAAGAACTTTGCCACCAGCAAGCTATGATGTCATCATCTTTAGAAACATGGTTCTAGATAAAATTATCTGCTATTTAGGCCTAATGGATTCAGATTCAGTAATCCATTTATTTCCAG